>NW_027675133.1:47500-82500 GCF_904066995.2 Poecilia reticulata | reverse complement strand
TGTGTGTGTGTGTGTGTGTGTGTGTGTGTGTGTGTGTGTGTGTGTGTGTGTGTGTGTGTGTGTGTGTGCACTCCAGGTTCATGAGGATGATGATGATGATGAGCTCCTCGTCCACAGAGAAGATGAAGAAGAAGGCTCCCAAGGACAGTCTGACTCTCCTGCCATGTTTCTACTTTGTCGAGGTCAGAGGTCACCCAGGGATAAAGATGGAGCTAAATGATTGAAACTATCAGTTAGAGAACTTAAATATCTAACTAACATGACCTGTGCAGACAGAAACAATCGATCTCAGATCGTCTTTAACCATCAAAGTTTTTAGATTCAACAAACGATCATCTTTTTCCTGATTTGCTCTTTTTGACTTTGATGGGTTGACGGTCCAGAAGATGCAGAGAGGATCCGCTTCCGGCCAGGAAGCAGAACCTCTCTGCATCTTCTGGACTGGAAGGGAACCTGACTGTGTTCTGGCTGCAGCTGCCCATCGTGGCTTCTTCTATGGTGTCGCTGTACTTCCTGGAGCTGACGGACGCGGTGCAGCCGGCCCAGGCGGGTTCCGCTGCGGCGACCGGGCCTCAGCATGCCGTACGTAGACGGAGGAGACGAGCTGATCCGCTGCTGATGCTGCTGAGCCTGGCCTTTGCCGGCCCAGCCGCCTCGGTACGAGGCCACGCCCACCAGTGACCTCACAGACCCAGAACCTGACCCAGGCCAGCTAAGGTGCGTTTGTTTTGTGTGTCAGATCATGCTGGTGGAGGCGGCGGTTTACTGCCTGCAGCCTCGCCTGAAGATCCACCGAGCCGAAGGAGCATCAACGCCGGCGGCTGCAGCTTCAACTCCTTCCTGAGGAGAACCGTCCGCTTCGTAGGTAGGACCCTCACCTGACTGCCTCACCTCTCTAAATGTCTACCTGTCCACCTATCTGTCTCTCTACCTGTCCCAGGTGTGCATGTGTTTGGGCTCTGTGCGACGGCGCTGCTCACTGACGTCATCCAGCTGGCGACGGGTTACCACGCCCCGTTCTTCCTCACCGTCTGTAAGCCCAACTACACGCTGGCCGGCGGGTCATGTGACCAAACGCCTACATCACCAGAGACATCTGCTCCGGTCACGACCAGCACGCCATCATGGCGGCCAGGTGCGGCGTGTCCTCCTGTCCGTGTCCTGTTCTCCAGGTAGAGGCTGATTGTTCATGTCTCTCTGGCAGGAGGACGTTTCCTTCCCAGCATGCAACTCTGTCGGCCTTCGCCGCCGTTTACGTCTCGGTGAGCGACGAACCATCTAACCCTGTCCTCCCAGTTCCATCTCCAAAGGTTGACTGGTCCTGTCCGTCTCCCCCCAGATGTACTTTAACTCCACCATCTCCGACTCCACCAAGCTGCTGAAGCCGGTCCTGGTCTTTGCATTTGCCATGGCGGCGGCGCTGACGGGCCTGACTCAGATCACGCAGCACCGCAGCCATGCGGTCGACGTCTATGTGGGCTTCCTGATTGGCGCCTTCATTGCTGCATATCTGGTGAGACCCCACATGTGTGAGATCAACTGCAGTTGCCATGGCAACTTCACCAGGAGGCTCGGTGCAGCGCTGCGGAGGCGGCAGGTCTTCAGGTGCCTCAAAGTTAGACACCTGAAGCGTCTCCACCTGTCTGCCTGGGACTGTCTCCCGTTCTGACGCGCTGCTCCTGTCCCGTTCTCCAGGCGCTTCATGCCGTCGCCAACTTCAGGTCTTCTGACGAGGGCGCTCAGGCTCCGCCCCCTCCCCTGCCGGTGGAGGACCCTCTGCGGGCGCTGACGGAGCGCGGACACCATTCGGTGTACAACAGGGTCCCGCCTCGGCCTCGGAGAGCAACGACGAGATCGCGGCGGCGCCAGCCCCCCTGGAGCGCCTGGAGGGCCTGGGGCCCTGCAGAGGAGCAGGGCTCCATGGAGGGCCTGAAGAGGGCCAGCGTAGACGTGGAGCTGCTGGCTCCTCGGAGCCCCATGGGAAAGGAGACCATGCTGACCTTCAGCAACACCCTGCCCAGAACAAGTGTGAACATCAACGGCCCTCTGGATGCCAGCGAGGCACCAGGGGACCAGGGAGCGGCGGTGCAGCGGCGGCTGAAGGCGGTGCAGGTCCCGCTGGGCCCATGAGGTCCCAGCAGCTGGTCTCAGAGTGGAAGCAGAAGTCCTTGGAGATGCGCGGCTCAGGGCCTTGTGAGGACGGGGACCCCGAGCCCAGTGAGGACGGCTCCGAGGCGAGCTCTATGGGGACGGACGATGCCGGTTCTCAGGCGCCCATCTACCAACCTCCGGTGCACTGCATGAGGGTGGGCTCAGGTCGCAACCCCACCCCTCCACCAGGGGGTGCCAAAGCTGTGGCAACGCCCAGACCGCCTCAGATCCCTGAAGCCGGACCCCCACCAGTGTCCCCGAAGAGCGCCTTGACCAGGGCCAAGTGGCTCGCCATCCGGGAGAAGACGAGCGGGGAGGCGGCTGGCCGCGGCAGCCAGCCACGCCTCATGCAGGTCATTGCCTTGTCCAAGCAGCAGGGTCTGCTCCCCTGCTCCTCTGAGAGCGCCTCCACCGGCTCCGCTGCCTCCTCCAACACGGACTCCCCGCTCTGTCGCCGCGAGACGGGCCGGGCATCGTCACAGTGGACGCCCACGCCCCTATCATCCTGTGGTGCAAACTCCACCCCCTCCACAAGCCCCGCCCTGGCTGGGAACGGAAGCCCTTGGGAGTGGGCCGCCGCGGTGTCCAATGGAGACGAGCCACGAGAACCCTACGGCCTCAGCAAGCTGACCAGGTCGGACCCGACGGCCCGGGCCAGCAGCTTCCGCCCGCGCCGCTCCGCGTCGCCCGCCGCCGACCCCGCCCAGCAGGCGGAGATGGCGGCGGACGCTCAGCGTAGGGAAATGGCCATGAGGCGCAAAACGGCGCTGGTTCTGCTGGATCGGGAAATCCGGAACCAGACTGAACAGGAAAACTACTACAAGAGTTTACAGGGGCGCAGGTTCAAGGACCAACCGTGACCCGAGACACCTGGACCAGAGGGACGGGACAGAGACACATGGAGGGGACAGAGACACCTGGAGGGGGACAGAGACACATGGACCAGAGGGACGGGACAGAGACACATGGAGGGGACAGAGACACCTGGAGGGGGACAGAGACACATGGACCAGAGGGACGGGACAGAGACACATGGACTAGAGGGGACAGGAAGGAGACACATGGACCAGAGGGACGGGACAGAGCACATGGAGGGGACAGAGACACATGGAGGGGGACAGAGACACATGGACCAGAGGGACGGGACAGAGACACATGGAGGGGACAGAGACACCTGGAGGGGGACAGAGACACATGGACCAGAGGGACGGGACAGAGACACATGGACTAGAGGGGGACAGGANGGAGACCATGGACCAGAGGGACGGACAGAGACACATGGAGGGGACAGAGACACCTGGAGGGGGACAGAGACACATGGACCAGGGGACGGGACAGAGACACATGGACCAGAGAGGACAGGACAGAGACACCTAGAGGGACAGAGACACATGGAGGGGACAGAGACACATGGAGGGGACAGAGACACGGAGGGACAGACACATGGACATGACAGAGACACCCTGAGGACAGAGACTTCTGGTTTTGGGCCATTTAGCAGCAGTAAAGCTAACGGCTTTATAACCTGACAGAAATGCAGCAAAGTTTTAGCTAATAAAACATGTTTGTCCAATAATGAGATTGTAAACCATGAGGGTCACTGAGCAGGTCGGACCCGACGCCAGCAGCTTCCGCCTGCGCCGCTCCACTGAGGGTCACTGCCACCAGCTGCTCTCGGAGGCCGTTTGGTTCTAGTGAATCGTTCCTGGCATGAAACCGACAACCTGTTGAGCGTTAGCATGGGTTGCTATATTAGCAGCTGGACTGAGGAACGTTTTTTTGCCAGCAGGGGAATAAATGGTTAATGTTGGCAGCAAAACGTTTCAGGGTTCTGGACTCGACGTCTTTGCGATGTTGGACAGGATTTGTGTTCCTGCGTTTCTCCTCCTGTCCTCCATGTCCAGGTGTTTCGTCTGCAGCACCTGATGCTCAGTCAGTCATTTGGATCAGCGGTTCTGGACAGAGGCTCATCTAGAACATGCAGGGCGGGGGCCTGAGGACCAGGGGGGGACTCTGGTTACTGGAACCAAACGCAGCTGACCTTCAGGGTCAGCGGGGTCGCGTTAGCCTCTCTGCTACCAGCAGCAGATTGTTTCTCTCAGTGTGCCAACAGGAAGTGATGTCAGCGAGGTTGGACCTGTTAGCTTTATTGCAGTTAAAGTGGCAATTGGTGGCTTTATTGACCTGGTCGCCTTGGTGACGGTAGGACATCTGGACACAATATTGGACTTTTCACCCACAGAAATGCCCATCAACAGTGTGAGGTCAAAGGTCACATCCAGAAATGTAAACGATTTCCTCTGGAAGCGCAGCAAACCAGAACCAGAACTCTGGATCCAATGATGAGTAGCTTAAAGCTGCAGTTTGTAACTTTAATAAAATGTTTTTTCTGTCATCAGATCATCTGCCTGCTCCCAGTGCCAACTACAGAATACACAACTCATTTAGAAACGACCAATTACAGCCAGGAGGTGGGAGTTAGCGCTGTCAATCACACATGTGTATGCACTGCAACAGAGCCTGCCATCAATGCAAGCTAGCAGCTAGCATAGCCACCATGATACTATTAATTTAGATTAAGTTTATTTGACATTAGGCTGTTTGGCACAAGGGAGGGTGTGAGCAGCGTGTTCATGAGCTGATTGGCAGTGCCAAGACCCTCCCTCTGGCTCTCATTGGTTGAGCGGTAGCGGTGCGTTTCTGCAGATGGCAGTGGGACCACAGGGTGAAGCTCATCGGTGTTGCTGTGTGGAAAAGTTTTGCTGCAGCTTTAAAGCTGCTGCTGTGATCCTCACCTGCCTGGATGTGCCTGTTGCCATGGCGACAGACACCGGGGAGACATTTTCCTTCAACTCCACACATTTTCATAGAAATCATGATGTCACCATGGTAACAACTTTGTTGCCAGGGCGACGGCTCGGTCGCTACGGTAACGTCTGGTTGTGGTAAAGCGCTCGGTGCCGGACGTCGTTGGCTGACGGCCTGAGTCACGTGACTGTCGTTCTCTAGTGATTTTTTGTGAAGCTGCTTTTGTCAGCGGGGCTCAGACTGTCCACCTCCCTGAGGACAGGTGGACAGGCTGTCCACCTCCCTGAGGACAGGTGGACAGGCTGTCCACCTCCCTGGGACAGGTGGACAGGCTGTCCACCTCCCTGAGGACAGGTGGACAGCCTGTCCCTGCTGCTGCATGTGATCTCATCCTGTTGCCATCTGTAAAGCCGTGTGTGAGGATGATGATGCTGCATGCTTTGTTCTCTCCATGATGAAGAGTCACAATAAAAACGTTCTTCCAGCCTGAAGGCGCCTCATTCACCGCAACACGCAGCGTTACTGCAGCTGGTCTAGAACAGCAGATCTAGAGCAGGTGATCTAGGGCAGCTGATCTAGAGCAGGTGATCTAGGGCAGCTGATCTAGAGCAGGTGATCTAGGGCAGCAGATCTAGAGCAGGTGATCTAGGGGCAGCAGATCTAGGGCAGCTGATCTAGAGCAGGTGATCTAGGGCAGCTGATCTAGAGCAGGTGATCTAGGGCAGCAGATCTAGAGCAGGTGATCTAGGGCAGCTGATCTAGAGCAGGGTTAGGGGGATCTAGGCAGGTGATCTGGCAGGTCGAGGTGATCTAGGGCAGCAGATCTAGAACAGCTGATCTACAGTAGCAGACCTCCAGTGAGCAGTAACCCATGGTAACCTGCTCCGAGCTCATTCTGCAAGCCGCCTGTCAGACAGCGCTCAGGGTTAATTCAGCCGCTCTCTGTTCACTACTCCCAATAACTGCGTTAAAACTTCCGATCAGTCCGATTTCAGGAATAACGTCCCCCGCCGCCTGTCAGGCAGCGCTCAGGGCACACGACGCCCTTTCCGCTGCTAGGACCCGTACTTCCGGCTGTGGTTCGGCAGTAGCAGCGGCCGTTAGCTGGAGCTGCTGCGCGGAGCGGATCTCATCTCCCGGATTCTCTGAGCGGCTCCCCGGCAGATTCTGGCCTTTGAATCCGCCTGAAGCCGCTCCTCTGTCGGTTCCGAGCCGCCAGCCGAACGCTAACGCGGGGCTTTGTCGAGCTTCAGGTCCGGTCCTTCCAGTTAGCATCGAGCTAACAGCTAGCTTCCTTCCGATGAAAACATCGCCAGGAAACTTGGCTGACAGGTGAGTCTGACGCACCTACAGGTCTCCTTTCTGACCTGGCGGAGGGAAAACGACCCCCAACACGCAGCTGTGACGCCTGACGCTGTTCCTCAGCATCTACTGCTCCTCGCACACCTGAACAGAAGATGCTGAGGAACACCTGAATCCCTCACCTGATGGAACAACGTCCCGATTCTAAACACCTGTAGACCCTCTGACACCTGACCAGGTAAGCAGAACCACCGGAACCAGCAGCGGTTCTGATCCAGATGCGTTTATCAACCGGTTCTGGTCCGGGTTCTGGGTGTCCTTGAAACGAACCTGTCCAGAACTGGGTTCTGGTTCTTAAACATCTAAAGATCTCCAATCAGCCAGCTTCCAGGCCACGCCCACATTCTGCCGTACATGGTACAGACCTCACCAGCTGGTTTCATGGTCACCATAGCAACCAGAAAATCTGATCACGGCACACATTAATGTGAGGTGGAGAGTCGCCATGGTAACGGCGACGTGAACCAGTCTGGGTCAGTCTGGGTCAGTTTGGGTCAGTCTGGGTCAGTCTGGGTCAGTTTGGGTCAGTCTGGGTCAGTCTGGGTCAGTCTGGTCAGGATGTGAATTTCCGGTTCAGGTTTATTGTTTTTTTTGCACCAGCTGAAAATATAAAATGTGATAAAAGCATCAAAGCTAACCAGAACCAGAACCAGAACCAGAACCCTGACCTGGTTCTGGCACCGAGGGCCAGTTAGTAAATAACTGCGCTGTGTTGAACCTTCCAGGTGGATCCGGCTTCCGGGTCGGTCTTGCTGGGACTGGATCTGAGTTCATGAAACGGACCAGAACCATGCTGACCTAGGAACGGGTTGGGAGCACTAGAGTCCTGCAGCGGCCGCCGCCATGTCGGAGAACCAGGCCAACAACAACAACGTTCCTCTGAACAACAACATGGGGCCCAACCGGATCCGGAACCCCAACATCAACCAGAACCCACTCATCAATGTGCGCGACCGCCTCTTCCACGCCCTCTTCTTCAAGATGGCCGTCACCTACGCCCGGCTCTTCCCGCCGTCCTTCAGGAGAGTCTTTGAGTTCTTCGTCCTGCTGAAGGTGAGACGTCCCACCTGGCCTGGACCGGGTTGGGAGGTTCCCGCTGGGTCCAGCAGCTCCACTGGTTCTGATCTGGTTCTGGAACGACTGCAGTTACACAGTTTGACCTGTAGGGCTCAGACAGGAGCCGAAGCTGTTCTCTGTAGCTGTTATGAGCTTCGGACACATTTAATTATTTTTGCTCATTTTTTCTGATGTTGTCTTTAAAACGTTTGATTTTCTCTGTTCCTTTAATATCTTGTGGAGTTTAGAACATCTGTTGGCTTTGAGCCTGGCGCTGTAAAGAGGCTGGCCTGTTCCCCTCCCACCACTGGGGGGCGCACAGCCAGCGGTGCAGGCCAAGCAGTGGCTTTTGTTAGCTTTGGCTTTTTGTTGTGACTTGGCCTGGTGAGACTGGTTGTCTTCTTCTCTCTTCTCTCTATTGCAGCAGGTTCTGTTTGACGTTTAGTTCAGGATTAGCAGGTGTTTGTCGGCCCGGTAACATAAATTTGTGTTTTTCTCCCACAAAGTTAAAGCAGATGAACAATAAAGATTCAAGATTAAAAAAAGAATCTTTGAATCCTAACTCTTGATCCCAGACGTCTCCCAGACGTCTCCCAGACGTCTCTGACGTCCTGACGGGGCTGGAGGAAACAACCAGAACCATTTGGTGAACCGGGTGGGTTTGGGTCCAAAGCTGCATCCTGGACTTCCTCCCCTCTTCCTGTTGGTCTGCAGTGCATTGTGGGAGTCCCTACAGCCCGTTAACGACGACTCCGTCTGTTTGTTAGGACAGATGGAGGTTTACCCAGAGGCAGCTCCTGATTGGCTAACCTCTTGTCCCTCCCTCTGCATCAGGCGCTCTTCGTCCTCTTCATCCTCGCCTACATCCACATCGCTTTCTCCCGCTCCCCCATCAACTGCCTGGAGGCGGTGCGGGATCGCTGGCCGCGCGACGGCATCCTGAGGGTGGAGATCCAGAGGAACTCCAGCCGCGCCGCCGTCTTCCTGCAGCACTACGACTCCGCCGGCCTCCAGGGGGAGCTGCAGGCCCAACCAGGAGGAGCAGCAGTGGCCGGGGTCAGCCTGGGAGACGAGGAGGACGAGGACGACGAGGTGACGGTGTTTGAAACAGCTCAGTGCAGGTAAGATCCTGTCTGTCTCCTCACCTGTCTGTCTCCTCACCTGTCTGTCTCCTCACCTGTCTGTCTCCTCACCTGTCTGTCTCCTCACCTGTCTGTCTCCTCACCTGTCTGTCTCCTCACCTGTCTGTCTCCTCCTCACCTGTCTGTCTCCTCACCTGTCTGTTCCTCACCTGTCTGTCCCACCTGTCTGTCCTCACCTGTCTGTCCTCACCTGTCTGTCCTCACCTGTCTGTCTCCTCACCTGTCTGTCTCCTCACCTGTCTGTCTCCTCACCTGTCTGTCCTCATATGTTTGTCCTCACCTGTCTGTCTCCTCACCTGTCTGTCCTCACCTGTCTGTCTCCTCACCTGTCTGTCTCCTCACCTGTCTGTCCTCATATGTTTGTCCTCACCTGTCTGTCTCCTCACCTGTCTGTCCTCATATGTCTGTCCTCACCTGTCTGTCTCCTCACCTGTCTGTCCTCACCTGTCTGCAGTTTGAACTGGACATTGAGCCCCGTCTCCAACCGTCTGTGATTGGAGGAGGCTCTGGAGGAGCAGCCAATGACAGCCAGGACGTGTCGTTTAGCCCCGCCCTAAAGGTATGCAGCCGCTGCAGGACTCAGTGTCTGAGCTGGAGATGATGACCAGAGCAGGTAAACCCACCTCCACCTTCTGTCAGTCCTTCCCCTCAGTTGATGGAGAGATCTTCTTTCTACGGCTGACTGTTTACTTCGGGTTGTTGTTGTTTACACCCTGCTGCTCTCGTTGTCATGGTTACAGTGTGGCCGCAGGACGAGTACATCGTGGAGTATTCGCTGGAGTACGGCTTCCTGCGGCTGTCGCAGAGCACCAGGCAGAGGCTCAACATCCCCGTCATGGTCGTCACTCTGGGTCAGCCGCCACGTCACGCGACCTCACTGACCCGCTGACCTCTCTGACCCCGCTGACCTCACTGACCCCGCTGACCCTCTGACCTCTCTGTGTTCTGTGCAGATCCACCAAGGACGAGTGCTTTGGCGACGGCTTCAGTCGCTTCCTGCTGGACGAGTTCCTGGGCTACGACGACATCCTGATGTCCAGTGTGAAGGCGCTTGCCGAGAACGAGGAGAACAAGGTACTCAGGCTCCGCCCACTCTGACCACCTGACCGTGACGTACCTGCAGCAGGTAGAGGCGGCTGACAGTAGCTCTGCTCTCCGCAGGCTTCCTGAGGACGTGGTGTCTGGAGAACATTACCGCTTCGTCAGCATGTGGATGGCCAGAACGTCGTATCTGGCCGCCTTCGTCATCATGGTCATATTTGTACGTTTGCTCTCATTTCTTTTTTACCAACAAGACCTGGAAGAGGAGAAAACAAAAAGTGACGATGAATTAAAACTCACCTGATACAATGACTAGAACAGATAAAATGTGATCAAAGAGAAATCAGAGCCGCTTTTCAGGCTTCAGACATAAAGATGTAAACTTTTATTATGTTGTCAAGAATCAAGTGGGACACAATCAGGAGGTGGAACAAAGTTTATTGTATCTTTTTAACAAATGAACTGCAAAGTGTGGCGTGTAATTTTCTCGGGCTCCTTTCCTGTCAGTCCAGACGTTGAGTTTGTCTCTGAATGATCCTGATGATCCACCTGCTGTGATCAGGTCTATAGAAGCTCTGATGGTCTCTGGGGTTTAAAGCGCAGAGAGAATCATGAGACCCAGGATCACAGCAGGCCGGTCCAGAAGCTCAGAACCGGGTTTGGATCCACAAAGAGCTTCAAACACCTGAAGCAGCTTCTGAGCAGCGATCAGTTGAAATGGACCAGATGTACCCAGACCCGGCCGACCTGCCAAACCTTCATCTGGACCAAGGAGGAGACTGGTCAGAGAGGCAGCCAACAGGCCCAGGGTCACTCTGGATGAGCTGCAGAGATCTGCAGCTCAGGTGGGACCCTGGATGAATCTGGGCTTTATGGAAGAGCAGCCAGAAGAAGAAGCTGCTTCTCAGAGACGTCCATGAAATCTGGTTTAAAGTTTCCCACAAGCCACCTGGGAGACACAAACATGGAGGAGCAGCTCTGGTCAGATGAAAGCATCACCCTGAACACACCATCCCCACGGTCAGACATGGCGGTGGCAGCATCATGGTCTGGGACAGAGAAGATGGAAAACATTGATGGAGCAGAAAACCTGCAGAGGACCTGAGATGGGACGGAGATTTACCTTCCAGCAAGACGACGATCCAAACGTGAAGCAGACCTACACAAATAAACGTATCCAGGTGTTAGAATGGCCTAGTCAAAGCCCAGCCCTGAATCCAATGGAGAGTCTGTGGAAGAGCTGGAAGCTGCTGTTCTCTCTCCATCCAGCCTCTCTGAGCTCCAGCTGCTTTCAGGAAGTTTCATTCTCTCCATGTGCAAAACTGAGAGGTTTGTAATCGCAGCACCAGGTGGCGCTACAGAGTTTTAACACAAGGGGCCAGAATATTGACGCCACACTTTGCAGGTTTTTATTTAAAAACCTTTTAAAATATCTAATAAATTTCGTTCCACCTCACGATTCCTGTTGATTCTTCAAATAATCAAAATTTATCTTTTGTTTGAAGCCTGAAAGCGGCGAAAGGTTAAAGTTCAAGGAGGCCGAGTGCTTTCACAAGGTTCTGTATGCGAGTCCGGTTCTGTCGGGTCAAACGCCTCTGACCCGACAGGAGGTCACAGGTTGCCAGTTCAACTCTTGAGCAGTTGTTGCATCCATGATGCATCCGGGCCGCGGTGGGGGTTATGTGGAGTCATGGTAGTAGATATCTGCTGCCGGAGCTCCACCGTCAGGCCGACGGACCGGAGACACGGCAGGACGCAGGCGGACCGGGAGCCTCTGGGCTGTGATTGGTCAGCTGGGGCCCGACAGCCGCATGTGAAACTGAATGTGAGCCTGCAGCACACAGGAAGTCAGGCATGTTTCCACTTCCTGTTCCTGACAGGAAGTCAGGCATGTTTCCACTTCCTGTTCCTGACAGGAAGTCAGGCATGTTTCTACTTCCTGTTCCTGACAGGAAGTCAGGCATGTTTCCACTTCCTGTTCCTGACAGGAAGTCAGGCATGTTTCTACTTCCTGTTCCTGACAGGAAGTCAGGCATGTTTCCACTTCCTGTTCCTGACAGGAAGGGATGAATATTTCTACTTCCTGTTTCTGATGGGAAGTGATAAATGTTCAGATTAAATCTATAGATTGAAGGAGAACCTTTATAGTTCAGGCTGGACTTAATGATTTTAACTGATTTTATTTAAAATTAATTTAGAAAAAGGTATTAAAAAGTTTCAAAACAAAAGCTGGTTTATTTATCGTCAGACGTTCATCATCCCAGATTTCAGGAAATAAATCTGTTTAAGATCAAAAACTCTGGACTAAATTCAGTGGCACTTTAAATCAACTGGACCTGGACCGGCTGCAGGCGGGTTAAAAGGTTCTTTTAGGACCCAGATCAGCAGAACCAGTTGGATTCAGAACCGCTCACAAAATAAAGCCGGGTCTGGTTCTGCCTTTCAGACGCTGTCTGTGTCGATGCTGCTCAGATACTCCCACCACCAGATCTTCGTCTTCATCGGTTTGTTTGCGCTGCCTGGTCCATTCAGACCCGGTTCGGCCCGGTCCGGTTCTAACCTGCTCTGTGTGTTTCAGTGGATCTGCTGCAGATGCTGGAGATGAACATGACCATCGCTTTCCCAGCAGCCCCTCTGCTCACCGTCATCCTGGCCCTGGTTGGTGAGTTCTGCATTGGTTCTCCTGATCCGGTCTGAATTTACAAACGGTTCTGGTTGTTTGTATCTGTGATGTCACTTCCTGTTGGCAGGCATGGAGGCCATAATGTCCGAGTTTTTCAACGACACGACCACGGCTTTCTACATCATCCTGATCGTCTGGCTGGCCGACCAATATGATGCCATCTGCTGCCACACCAACACCAGCAAACGCCACTGGCTGCGGTGAGTCCCAAACAGGAAGCAGAAACAGGAAGCAGGAAATAGGAGAAAATGGGAAACAATATGATGCAACAGGAACAGCAGGAAGCAGAAGAAACAGGAACAGCCTGCTCTGATTGGTCAGCTCCCACTCAAGACACGCCCCCATCATACCTAGAGGTATGATGGGATCCACAGTTCTGGTTGGTCAGGTGTGGCTGCTGTAGCTCACCTGGTAACCATAGAGACAGTTTTTGATCCAGTCCAGATAAATGTCAAAATGGTTGATTTCTTTCTCCTGAATGAGAAGTTCTGATGGTTCTGATGGTTCTGATGGTTCTGTTGGTTCTGTTGGGTCTAGGTTCTTCTACCTGTACCACTTCGCCTTCTACGCCTACCACTACCGCTTCAACGGTCAGTACAGCAGCCTGGCTCTGGTCACTTCCTGGCTCTTCATCCAGGTGAGGTCCTCCTCTTCCTGTCAGCCGTGAGGCTCCGCCCTTCCTACCCAGGTTGCCTCTGATTGGCCGTTCTCTGTCTTCCTGCAGCACTCGATGATCTACTTCTTCCACCACTACGAGCTTCCTGCCATCCTGCAGCAGATCCGGATCCAGGAGATGCTTCTGCAGAACCAGCAGGCGGGTCAGAACCAGACGGCTCTGCAGGACAACCTCAACAACAACCACGCCACGGCCGCCGGGCCTGGTGCCGGGCCGGAACCCGCTGGGACCGGCCAGTCAGCAGACGGCACCGTTGAGCCGCCGCCGGCCGGGCCGCTCCCATCATCCTCTGTGGCGGTGGGCGGAGCCGGCGAGGTCAGAGCGGAGCTTAACTGGGTCGCTCAGACCGCCGCCGTCATCACAGAGGCGCTCGGCTCCTCCGTTGACTCGGGAGGAAGTCAGGGTCGGCAGAGATCAGTGTGGAGTTCTGGATGGGTGGGGCCGCAGGTGGAGCTCCTGAAGGCTCATTGGAGGATAAAGCTTCAGGGGGCGGAGCCGAAGCCTCACCTGGTGATAGCAGGTGCCAGGGGCGGAGCCTTCCGAAAGCCCCGCCCTTCATACAGACTGCCCGCCCCTCAGAGCTCAGGTACAGACAGCGAGTCACCTGGGCAGCAGACCTCCACTGCCCTCGGCACGTCGTGAGCATCCAGGTGAGCTGATGACATCACGGCGCCACCTGGAGGCTATGGACCGTCAGCTGATCACTGAGCTGCACTTTACTCCAATTAATCAATTAATTAACTGATCCATCAATTAACCAATGAATGAGCTGATCTGAGGGTAGCCCCGCCCCCACCCCTGGCTTCAGGTGTGACCAACAGGTGAACTGAGGTTCTGACCCGTCTGGACACCCACAGCTCTGAGCCGGTTCTGCTGAGGGATGTCTGACCCGTCAGGTTCTGGTTCTGACCCATTCTGTCGGACTGAAACCCAGATGGAACTCTAATTGTGCTTTTATTTTGTAGAACAGGAAGCTGCTGATTGGCTGTTGCCCCTTTGAGGGCGTGTCCTGCGTTTACGTATTCAGGCTGCATGACTTCACCTGTTCAGAACCAGAACCTCGTCGCCTCCATGGTTGGATCGTGACATTGGGGGCGGGGCCTGGGTGGGCGGGTGCTTTTCCTGCTGGTCGACTGGACCCAGTGGACCAGGCGCGGCCGCCTGCTGGTGGGTCAGACTCAGCTGAAGGTCAAAAATAAAGAGTTGTGGAACCAGCTGGCTTCCTGTGGTCTGTGTCTCACCTGGTAACCGGGTCAGAACCGTTACCCGGGTTGAAACGGCTGAAGCCGACCCAGTTCACCGAGCCGGAACCAGATCTGGGTCAGGTTAAGAGGGAGGCAGAACCCGTTTGGACCGAGCTGGGCCGGTTCATTTAAAGGGCCAGCGCTGTGATTGTGGAGCAAAATCAACTTCCTGTTGTACAAATGCTGCATCAAATGTGGCTGAAAATCCATGATTAGTTGAAACTGTTTGGTATTTATTTATTTTGGATGTTTAAACGGTAATAAAGCTGTTTTCATACATTTTAATCAAATATTCTCACAACATGTTCGGTGCAGGACAGTTTCCTCCTGCTGCTAACTTTGACTGAATGTGACGGACTTCCGGTCCTTCCGGTTCCTCCAGTGACGTGCGGCTGGTGAGGCGCTGAGTCACAATCAGTTTTATAAAAATAGATGGAGCGATGGTTCGACTCCCTCCAGTCTGGAGCACTTCCGGTTTTCAGCACTTTGTGTTTGCTGCGTTTCATTTGTGTGTGTTTTATTTTTATTTTTATTTTTATTATTTGCATGTTTTCTCTGTTGCTGCGCATTTGCACCTGTCGGCCACCGTACTTAACAGACATAAACATGCAGTCAATAAATCGATTTTCCATCAGTTTTCTGCACCAAAGCATCAACAATAATAAACGTTTTATTATTCTAAAGCAAACTGACGGTGGTGGAGCAGCACTGGTTTAACTGGAATCTCATCAATCAACTCCAAACCTCTTTGTTCTGTCACAATTATCGATTTATGAAATTCTCATTATCATTCTCCAAACTTTGCTGACCACCGGTCACCGGCTTCCTCACACAGAGCCAGCAGCCAATACGTTATGACGTCACACCCACCACCAGGCGTCATTCCGCTGCTCCTGTCATATCAATAATAGCAGCTCTTTAAACCATTCAGACGAACAACAGACATCAGATGACTGATTATTAATATAATAACTCAGAAATAGTCCATGGAAAAACCTTAAGCTTGTATTAAAGCAGAAAGTACGGCGGCCGTAAGGAAGACTTTTACTGCTCATGTATTTCACATCCAACGGTCCACATCCAGTGTTCAAGTAGGTTGTTAATGTTTCTATTAGTTTTAGATACTGAAGCGTCTCCATGGCAACAGTCACATACACATGAAGCAATCCAGACTTCTCAAAAATACTATGTAGTTGCATTTTATTCAAGTAAAAAAGTACATAACTTTTTTACTTGAATAAAAAAGTTATGTACTTTTTTATTAAAGTTCATAACTTCAATAAAAAATATGTTTCTCCATATTTGTTACAGCTGTCACCATGTAGCAGTTTGTTATGAGGCAGATAATCTGAAAACAATCATCTCCTCCATCTGCTTCCTGAATTACTGGTTAAAGTGATGCACCGTTCTGACCAAAACAACCAATCAGAACCAGGAGGAGGGTCTTAGTGCTGTCAATCATCCTCATTCACTCACTGCTAAATGTGCTAATGGTGGAGAAACAACTTATCATTACAGGAAACCGTTTATCTGCCGTCATTGGTAGCTATGCTAACTAACCTGAGCATTCAGTTTGAATCTGCACAGCTTTGTGCTATGCTAGCTGCAGCACAGCTCTGTGCTATGCTAGCTGCAGCACAGCTCTGTGCTAAGCTAGCTGCAGCATAGCACAGAGTGAGGGGGAGGAAGGATGAGCAGCACCACATAAGATGGTGATTGACAGCACTAAAACTCTCCTGCCACTGACTGGGAGAAGGCAGAGGAAATAGATTTTTCACATATTACCTCTCATACCATCCTGTCACAACATAATGACAATAAAAAAAAATATTTTTATAAAAGTGACATAATGCAGCTTTAATTTCACTCAGGAGAAAACAGATCAGGAGGGACGTGGGTTAGAGCTGCTGCTGACTGACTCATCTCTTAAGTGGTAAAAGGTACAAGTTAAAAATATTAATATGTTGGTAAATTATTTCCTTAATTCATTAAATGCTAGTGAAATGGAGGAAAACAGTCTGTAGCTAAGCTAACTATGCTAAATGGTTGATGATCTCAGTCTACTCACCTCTCGGAGAAAAACTGGGTTACAAATCGACACTTTAACCTTTTTCTCTGTCTATTTCTTGAAAACCCAACTTTATAAGTTTTCTAGGCAGCACAGTAACAGCCAGTCGTTCTTGTCTTGAACTGACTGCTGCTGAAAACGTCACCGCTGAGCAGGAACGAACCATTTCATGCAGATCCAGGGGGGTTCAGGGCAAATGTAGATGTGTGTTTTGGTCTGGGAGGGTAACATTTGATTTTTACTGCTAAAAACAATTTTAGAAAACACAATATGATTCATTCTGTAATTGACAGGGACCCATTTTTTATTTCTATGACAAAAAATAAATTGTGGAGGGAATTTTTTGGAGGGAAAATTGAATTTTTATTCCATTTTCAGTTGTGTGAAGCCTGAATCCTTTATGTGGTGTGAAAACTATATACTAGAATGTTGAAGTGTTCAGTGAATGCCTCACAGCTGTTCTGAACATCGGAAGGTCAGAGGTCACACCCAGCTGGTCTCTGCTGTTCGAACCCTCAGAATCGAGCTGAAGCCGTTTTACTGCCTGGTTTTACCCACAATCCTGGTTTTGGACTCTGAGGCTTCACTATTTACAGACCCTGATTCCTGTTGACCTACGACCGACTGACTGTGACTCACAGCTGAATACAGGATGGTAGCATAGCGCTACTGATTTATGTTGGACTGTAAAGTTGCGCTGTAGCTTTAATAAACATTCAGGTTTGATTGGCTGAATCTCTGAGTCCTTCCTGCTAAGTCAGTTAGCTTTCCAATAGCATTGAACTCAGTCCTTTAGAAACCGCCATGTTCGGCTAACGATTCCAGATTGGTGCCTCAGTTCAATTTAAAGAAACTAACTCATCAATAATTGTATTGACAATAAAGTATTGATCCTAATTATTAATAATCACACGAGCCAAACATTGATGCAATGCCTGATTCCTAACAATAGTTTGTTCTGCAGGTTAATTGACCGATCGTTCCATAAATGTTTGTTTTATGTTTCTGCCTTTGTTCTTTTTGTCCCAGACTAGAAAATTGAATGTTTCAGTAAAACCTGCAACGTTTCTGACGGCAGAATCCTGGCGATGGGAACACCTGACAGGTAACCAGGGTTACCTGCCAGGTAATCAGGTAACCTGACAAGTCAGCCAATCAGTGAAAGACAAACGCCACCAGAGTCAAATGTAGATTTTATTGAAACTAAAAGATAGAACAATAAAAATCTGACCTGCAGTAACAAATGTTTGCATATTTAAACATTTACAAACCAAATCTAAAAGAATTTCAATGCGGAGTTCTTCAGGGCCGATGCCTCGACTCCTCCAGGTCATCCTGCCTGATTCCCATTTACACAAAGGTTCCTACAGCAGCAGCTTCAGGTCTGAACAAAGTGAAAATATTCATAAAGTCCTAAATTCGGGAATGTGAGCAGCTGCGGTGGACCACCAGAGGGCAGCACTGAGCAACGACGGGATGGACGCCGCGTTCACATTTGATCTGGTTGTAAAAATAAAATCTATCGTTTCTCAGTCCAGACATCTGTTCACAGGAAGTTACGTGAAGGCATCACCTCCGCTGATTGGACAGCCTGCTGCGGAGGGGCGGGACTTTGGACAGCACCCTGTGAGGGGGGGCTGTCATGGTCGTCACGCTCTTCCTGTTTGGAGAAAGGCTTGTTGCCATGGTGATGGCAGGTAAGGTGGGGGCGGGATCACTGTAGAAGCCACCGAAACTGGAGGGGGGCTGGTGGTTGCCGTAGAAACAGGCTTGGCTAGTGAGGTCTGGATCTCCGCCCGGCGAGCCAACGCGGCCCTCAGGTTCTCCCGCATCTGATCGATCTGCTGCTGCAGCGCCGCCAGTTCAGCCGGAAGGGGCGGTGCCGTATCGGGGACGGGCGGGGCTGCATCAGGAAGAGGTATTTCAGGAAGGGGTTGGGTCTTTACTGAAATGGGAGGAGTCACACCCGGAAGGGGCGGGGCATTGGTCCTCGCAGAGGAAGAGGAGGGCAGTGAGAGCACAAGACTGGCCAGTGAAGCTCCCGGTCCCCCATTCTCACACTTCCGGCTGCTTGGCCCCGCCCTTGGCTTCACAGGCTCCGCCCCGTCAGCCCTAACCCCGCCCCCTTTCGCCTCCGTGACCGCCAGGCGCGCCAGCAGGCGCCGCGTGTTCAGGGTCTCCAGACTGAAGTGAACTCGCTTGAAGTCTGGAGCATCTGCAGCAGCTGGAGTTTCCTTCCTGGACTCGTTGTTCCACCTGGCAGCGGCAGCAGGTACTGAGGGCCTCGGGGGCCCCTGGTCTGCCTGGGTCTTCTCCAGGTTACAGCTGAACAAAACAGGCACATTTTATTCTCTTCATTTATTGATTTATAGCATTTTCTGCTCAGTTCAGATTAAAACTGACAAAAGCATGGAGATAAAGTAAAAACCCTAAAACTAAATATAAACTAAATATAAACTAAATATAAACTAAATATAAACTAAATATAAACTAAATATAAACTAAATATAAATTTCAACCAAATGACAAAGTCAAAAAGATAAAGTCAGTTATTAGTACAAAACGACAATATATTGATATCAGTGCCATAAATGTGTTTTATTTTCCTAAGCAGACTTAAAAATATGCAGAGAAATTTTAAAATATTTAAAAATGTTTATCATGGTTCCATTCTGGGTCCCATCAGAACCAGAACCTTTTCTCCCTGTCGGCTCGCTGCCTCTTCACATCGTCGTACGTCAGATTCAGAGCTCGGTGGATCTTCTGCAGGAAACAAATCAGGACCTCAGTTCTCCGTCCAGGAACAGGAAGTTCCTCTCCGACGTGACATCATGACTCACCTGTGACGTGTGCAGCCAGTACTTCAGGTTCTGCCGGCGGCGGATGTGCGGCAGGACGAGTCGGTAAAACCCGTGTTCACCTGCGAGGGTCAGCAGAGCTCCGCCCACTCCAACGCACAGCAACACGAAGAGTCCAGAGAAATGACTGATGCCCATCTGCAGAGTCTGACACAGACAGCAGTTCCTCAATCAGACTGCAGGGGGCGGCGTCAAGTCGGTGACCCCTAACCTTCACCAGTAGGTTCAGTAGGACACTGAACGCACCACGCGGTAGGACACTGAACGCACCACGCAGTGGGACACTGAACGCACCACGCAGTGGGACACTGAACGCACCACGCAGTAGGACACTGAACGCGCCACGCAGTGGGACACTGAACGCACCACGCAGTGGGACACTGAACGCACCACGCGGTAGGACACTGAACGCACCACGCAGTAGGACACTGAACGCGCCACGCAGTGGGACACTGAACGCACCACGCAGTGGGACACTGAACGCACCACGCGGTAGGACACTGAACGCACCACGCGGTAGGACACTGAACGCACCACGCGGTAGGACACTGAACGCACCACGCAGTAGGACACTGAACGCACCATGCAGTCGGACACTGAACGCGCCACGCGGTAGGACACTGAACGCACCATGCAGTCGGACACTGAACGCGCCACGCGGTAGGACACTGAACGCACCACGCAGTAGGACACTGAACGCGCCACGCGGTAGGACACTGAACGCGCCACGCGGTAGGACACTGAACGCACCACGCAGTCGGACACTGAACGCACCACGCAGTCGGACACTGAACGCACCACGCAGTCGGACACTGAACGCACCACGCAGTCGGACACTGAACGCACCACAGGTAAACAAAAATGTGTTTATTTGGATCCCCATTAGCTGTCTCCATGACAACGGCTACTCTTCCTTAAATCCACATTATAAATAATAATTTACTACAAAAGCAGTTGGAACCATAAACAGTTTTAAGAAAATAAATTTATAATATGCTAGTTTTCAAACTTAACACGTCTTGATTGAAATAGCCTAATTAATCAGATTAATAACTTATTCTGCCCTGTTGACCTTTATGTTGCCTGTAGTTACAGCAGATTGTTTGATAATAACTTATTCTGCACTTTGTCTGAGTGGAAACAATCAGAAGCTCCAGCTTCACACTGATCTGTGAAAAGCCGTAAAACATCCTGAGTTCAGGAGAATCTCTGCTTCCACTTTATTTAGATAATGGGGACAACTGGTGTTTGATCTTGGAAACAAATTGCAGGGAGTTTCTAACTTTAAGAGGGTCAGAGAGACCGCTGCTGGTTGGATGAGCAGAGATACGCCTTATTTGAATAAATTAAAGACAAGAATACGCCTTCACTATAAAACTTTCTACACAGGAGGAACAAATCAGATTTGCTCTAGCAATTCTCCAAAGACGTCTTTGCTTTTCTTTCCTTCTTCTTCTTTTCCATCTGTCTCAGGTAATGAATGTATGTCTCTGTTGTTCTGCAGTTTCTGGTGTGATTTCATACGTTGTCTTCTTTTGGATTAAACTCTAATTCTGTCTACACTCATTGTTGTTTTCTGTGTGGCTTCACTTCCTGGGATCCGTGAGAGGAAGATTGACCCAGAGATTTTCTTAAAGTATATTATAACCTAAAATCTTCTTCAACAACAGACATGTCATCCAGACACTGGGTTCTGCTGGGTTCTGCTGGGTTCTGCTCAGACTGACCTCGGTCACGGCGAACACTCGGTTCCCACAGGGAACCACCTTGTACCACTTGTCGTGCAGCAGGTCCATGTAGCCGTCGGATTTGTACCTGCTGATGAACTCGGACAGGTTGGAGCTCAGCGGAGAGTTCTGGGGGAGTCCGATGCCGTAACCTGTCGGAGACAGACGGAAATGTTTGTTTCCATGGTTATTTTGAGACTTTTAATGAACTGATTCTACAGTAGAACATGAGTTGAACGAACAGATTCTTCAGTTCGTTTTATTGGTTCATTTGAGACTGAAAATGAATGTGATGACAGCAA
Source organism: Poecilia reticulata (assembly GCF_904066995.2). Taxonomy (NCBI): domain Eukaryota; kingdom Metazoa; phylum Chordata; class Actinopteri; order Cyprinodontiformes; family Poeciliidae; genus Poecilia; species Poecilia reticulata. The sequence continues at coordinate 61,382 of NW_027675133.1, read as the reverse complement.
CTTGGCAAAGATAAAATTCCATAAAATAAATGGAAATAAAACTCGGTGGACATGAGCTCTGGACCACATGTGGCAGCTCCTGTCCTCCAGTGTGCTGCGCCTCTGCTTCAACACAACCAGTCCAAAAGTCTGTCCATCAGCAGGAGAACCTGCCTGGACACTGAGGACATTCAGTCATTTGATTGAGGCATTATGGACAAGGGACGCGCCTAGAAGACGCAGGATTGTCTCCCACAGAGACAGGACCAGGAAACTGAGACACTGACCTTCGATGGCGAAGGGTTTCCCAACCGTTGCCAGTTTACAGTCGGCATCAATGGAAACTTCATAGTCCAGCAGGGCCTTGTCCATGATGAAGGCATCGAGCTGAGGAGGATCTGTCCTTCAGGACAGAGGGACATGGTTAGTCCATGTTACCATGGAGACTGATCATTAGAAGTCGGTCGGAGCACCAGAAGCAGACAGAGGAGGTTCCATCTCATGTGCAACAGAACCTCAGATCTGTCAGAACCGGACTCTGCACTCTTACTTTAGGGTTGCGACTCCTTCAGGCGTTGTCGGTTCGTTGAAGCGCCGCATGTACTCGTGCATTTCTGGGAAGCTCTTCTTCATGTAGTCTTCAGCGCTGCTCTCTCTCACCGTCCCAAAGCGGAAGCCCTTCGATGGATGGTGCAGCTGGACACCAACGAAGAAGAAATGAGAAGAAATCTGCTGTTTAATGTCTGCTGACTTTGAACTGACCTTTTTGAGTAACACAACATACCAGGGGAAGGAAAAACATTAACAAACAACCAGAACCAGAGTACCTGGAGAGAACCTGATCATCCACCGGGAGAACATGCAGACGGACCGAAGCGCTGAATCTAAGCCAGGACCTCCTTCCTGCTAGGCAACATGTGCTAGCTTCAAAGCTGGACTTTCCCTCTTGTTTCCTGAAGATATTTCACCTTTTGGATGAGAGGCTGACATAACTTATTCTCTTCTCTAGTCCAGTTGCTTTCTAAGGTACTTGATCTCTTGAGATTGTGATGTCATGGATGACTGAGAGTCTACAAACTCACCCAGAAACTTTTATTCCGAAGCCATCAGATCTAGAAACATCTAATCTGATGTTTCTAGATCTGTCATCCAGACAGATTTCAGCTATTCCAGTTGATCCGAGTTATAAATCAACGCATCAAATTCAGATAAAGATTTAAATGAGTTTAAAAGTTTCTGTCAAAGTAAACCCAGCAGAGAACTGAGTCGTTGACCTGCAGCATTCACTCCTAAAGGACCAGAAGGGGGCGACAGCAGACAATCACTAGCGTTGAGTCGTTGACTGCAGCAATCCTGCAGGTTAGATGTTCTCAGGTCGGCCCCCCTTCTAGGTCATTGAATTACAATAGTTTCATTCATAACTTCTCTGAGCTCCTGACTGCAGAGGAAGGAGCCTGATGTCTACAGGATCTTCCTCTCATTCTACTGCTAGAACCAGCAGCCTGGTACTGAAGGGTTCTGTTGGGAACATATGGACCCATCAGGTCTCTATGGAGCGGAAGGCTTTAGTAAAGATAGTAAAGAGTTACAGTAGTCAAGACCTGAAGCAACAAATGCATGGATCATCTCTCCTGGACAGGAGGTTTCTAATGGTGACATTAATCCTAAGGAAGGCAGTGTTCCCATCATGAGTCACTACTTCTCTAAGAGTCAGTGTGAACCAGTTTCTGTTGCCTCTCTCAGGTCTGTTTCTACCGAAGTCTGATGAAGACAGAAATTGAACAAAAGTTGATCGGAGTCCCTTTCAAAAGGCTGAAAGCAAGCGCCATGGCACAGTCCTCAACTCGCTCCGGGAAGGTTTGAGGAGACAGAGAATGTTGAGCTGCAGAACTTCAGCTCTGTACATTAAAAGATAAAAGCTCATCTCACACAGATGGACGTCCAATTAAAGCCCTCTGAGCTCCCAGCAGCGCCGGCTGCACAAACACCAGCAGTGTGTTTCATGCTTCAGTCAGCTGCGGAATTAAAAAGTAATTAGAGCAGAGCAGGTGATCCACAGAGCAAACTGAATCTGCTGTTCTTCCACTGAACAGATAACAAGTCTGCAGATCCGAGTGAAATGATCAGATCAGCTTCCTGATCAAACAATCAGCCCAGTCCAGTCTCTTCTGCTGGTTCTGATTCTGCCCTGCACCTTTCCTCTGCTCCAGGCTCACAGTAGCATGAAGCTGCTCTCTCACCTTGGCATCGTGGATCCCAGAGACCTCCTCAAAGGTCTTCTCCCCCACCATGACGGCTGCCAGGTTGGCGGTGTAGCTGGACAGCACCAGTAGGCAGAAGATGGCCCACAGGTTCATCAGGAAGCGGCCGGTCCAGCACTTTGGCGTCTTGGACGACACTGTTCGCCCAAACAGGATGGCGTAGCACAGATTCAGAGCCGAGGAGTAGGAGAACACTCTGACCCTGTTGCGACCATGAGGCGTCATCCCAAACGGACTCTTCCACTCGTACAGGGTGAGGAAGAGCGCTGTGATGTGGAGCGCCAGGAAGATGCCCACCCACATGGACCAGTGCAGGGGCCACATGAAGGCTCCGATGGGGGCCGCCGTGTCCTTGCTCCGCACCAGGATGCCCAGGCTTGTGGAGAAGAAGGGCGAGGTGAAATCGATGACACGGCTGCGGGCGGAGTTGATGCTGAAGGAAGTGACGGCCATGTCTGCCAGGCCGCTCAGCAGGTCGCCCACCAGCCCCGTCCAACGACCGCCCTTCACGCTCCGTACTTTCCGTCTCCGACGATGTAGAGGTCAAAGTGGAAGTCCAGGTCCTCAGCCAGCTTCTCCAGCAGGTCGATGCAGTAACCATAGCAACACTTCCTGTACTCCAGAGGCAGCGAGCTGCCGTTCCCAGCTGCCACCTCCAGGAAGTAGCGCTCCAGAGTCTCTGAGCTGTTGGTGCTGGCGTCCAGGCAGAACTGGCCGGCGGGGCAGCTGCTATCATCGTCCACGTCCCGCGTGAACACAAAGGGATGCTCCACCAGGGTCACCACCCGGACCCGCATCCCCTCCACGGGCGTCCCGGGCCTCCAGCGGCCCCACTCCTTCCGCTCGACCCTCAGCCCGACGCCGGGGTTTGGGCCCCGCCAGACCTCCTGGTCCTCCACCTGTAGCTGGCCGTCCTCCCAGCTGCCCACCGTCACCCAGGCCGGCTGGCCAGCGCATCCCGCCGCAGGCTCCAGATGTGGAACCGCTGCGAAGTCAGAACCAGAGAGCGGTTCTGGTCAACGCCAACTGGACCCGTTAGTCCAGAGAAGGAGGTGTTGGCCAGGAACCTGCAGGAAAAGAAAAACAGCTGAAATCCAGCAGACTCAGACCAGCAGCAAGGAAAGATCCAGCCTCCTTTAAAAAGCAGATGAAAGCAGTTTGTTAGCATATCAGGACATGTTATGAATTATATTATTAATGCTGCCGAACGCCTCAGGGTTGAACGCTGAACTCTACTTCATGACATTTTGTTGGCAGTAACAGTCATTGAGGATATGAGGCTCTCCAGAGTGACGCATGTAAAAATACCTCTGCAGAAATAATAATATTTACATTTTCATGAGTTTCAATTGTTGATTAATTCACAGCAACTTTTGATAGAACTTTAAAAACAAACTGATTCTTCCTGCTGATCCAGTTATCAACCACAGCATCAAGCTCCGATCATTATTCACATCACTCCTCCTGACCAGCAGGGGGCAACAGAGGTAAGGAAAAACTCCACTTTAGCAGGAAGGAACCTCCAGCAGAACCAGAACCAGAACTGGGCTCAGTACCAACAGAGCAAACAGGAAGTAAACCAGGTCTTAACTTCTAGTTTCAAACTATATGAACAAAACATTTGAATCGGTCGACCACTCAGTGCTGGGAAACCAAGTCAGATTTTATCAGCTGAGTCTGATTTTTTCTTTAAAGCTGCAGCCAACCTAGTGTCCGTATTTCAGTGGTTGCCATGGCAAATTGGAATCAGGCTCCATTGATGATGACTTTTCACTTCAGAATAAAACATCCCAACCAAAATCTCATATATTAATAAGAACAGACCAAGAAAGCAATGCTTTGCGAAATAACAATTTCACATTCAAAGAGAATAGAAATAAAGATTTCTTCACCAAGATTTCACTTTCAAATTTATGTTGTTCATTCCAACGTTGGACACTTAAAGAAACGACACCAAAAAAGATAAAGGAAGAAATAAAAATGATTAGCTTTTGTTGATGGAACAAATCCATCAACAGCCCAACCATTTTCTGTTAGCTTCTAAAGCTAAAGCGGCGTTAGCCTAACAGTAGTCTACAGACTACTGTTAGGCTAACGGTAGTCTGTAGACTAACGTTAGGCTAACGGTAGTCTGTAGACTAACGTTAGGCTAACGGTAGTCTGTAGACTAACGTTAGGCTAACGGTAGTCTATAGACTAGCGTTAGCCTAACGGTAGTCTGTAGACTACTGTTAGGCTAACGGTAGTCTGTAGACTAACGTTAGGCTAACGGTAGTCTGTGGAGCACCGACAGCGTCTCGGTGTCTGAAGTCTTGTTTTCCATTTGGTTAATGAAGCTCGACATTAAATGGATCCACGACTAGTTACAAAGATGGACCTAATTTGGGAAATATTTATTTTAGATGTAAAAAAACAGTAATAATACTGTACGTTATGTAGTTTTATAAACTTTAATAAATATTTTCACAGGAATGTCACCATGTTGGTCACGCTGCAATGCATTCTGGGTAAATGATGCGTAACTTCCAACTGACTGCTCCAGCCAAAACAGTGATGAGTGTTAAGCTGCTGCGCTTCAGATCTTACGCAACAGCTGAATCTCCCCACTGGACTGGAACCGAATCACATTAACCTGTTACTGAGAGCAACTGGAAAGTGTGGCAGGATGCCCTTGTGAAGCTCGGGTAACTGTTGTGCTGTTCGTGGCTGTTCTCTAATAATCAGACCACATTTAGTTTGTTGCTGCAGCAAGTTCAAGATAACCCACATCTGCATCTGAAGCAACTGAGTCAGTGAAGTAGCTACATGCTAGTGAGACTTGAAGAAATGCGGCCATGTCTTCAAGTTGTCATCCCTCCCCGTAATAGCTGTAGGTTAGCCGATATTATCACATTTAAGCTTTGATCGATGTTGTTCCCACATATTTTATAGCCTAAAGCTCTGACAAAAGCCGGTTAGCGTAGGGTAACGTGTAAACAAATGGAAGTTCCGGCTTGCGGCGGAAGTCACGCCCATAACTCAAAGCATCATGGGGCGTAGGAATAAGGTGGATAACTGTCCGGTTCGGCAACATCTGTTACTGGTGATGATTTCACATTTAGTACCGGTGATCAAGCTTTGTTAGCATCTCCAGTAGTAATAAATCTGTTAGCGCTGCTTGTCTTTTTCTCCCACCGTCTGTCGCGTTGTGTTTGGTTCAGCATCAGCTGAACCGGTTCGGTGGTATGCTAACAGCCATACCACCGAACCAGACCTCTAGAGAAGGACGTCGCTGCAGCAAACAGGAAGGGGCGGGACGGACCAGTCAGCCTCTTACCTTATTTGGAAATGGGACCATTGCACTCCGGAAGTGAAGGGGGCGCTATTTCCTATATTATCCGCGGCCTCCCGTTTTAATTTTCTTTTGAAATCTGTGATGTAGCTTCATCTTTAGGAAGGAGTTTCTCTCTCAGCATGTATTTCAACTTCTCTCTTTTATTTACTTCAGCGAAGCTCAGTTTTTAACAATTTCCGTTGCTTTCGGTGAACTTTTAAATCTGCTCATTTTAAGCATCTTTTCGGGCCTGCTACTGCCTCTAGTGGCGTGGGGTGGTAGCACAACTAATATAAATACATTACTAAGTCAGAATACCAAAGTCTTTATTATTTATTATTAATTCTGGCATAACTGGAACCACAAAAGATAAAATCCCTCACAAAACACCAAACCTTTTAATTTTCTTAAGGAAGTAGAGCTAATTAAATGACATAAAACCTGAAAGTGGTTCCAGTTTCACTCGATGGCCAACCTGTTGAAACTATGGCACATTTTAAATACCTTGGATTATTCCTGGACAGTCAGATCAACTTTGCTGAAAACACTGATTACATTTTTAAGAAACGTCAACCTATCTTTTAAAAAGACCCAGTGATATAACAAGTGCAACTTGTGCAAAACCTCTAGTTAGTTAGACGTAACATTAGCTAACATTACCTCTAGTTAAGTAATGTTAACAATTTAACAATGAGTTAAAATGTTAAAACCTAAAAAAATTAACTTAAGTTTTAAGTCATCTCAGGTTTTAACTTTTCATCTCCGGCTGGTTTGGTGACATGAGCTGCTGACTAACAGACAAACTTTTAAGAATATTTGGAATAGCAGCAGAAATAGCAGGTAAATAGTGTTGAAACCAAAAACATCTCTGTCTAAACTGTTTAGATCATCCATCCTCTTTATTCCTCAGTTTGAGCTCCTGAAGGCGTCACTGTTTCCTCTGGTTAATATAGAACATCTATTAGACGTCATTCACTGACAGTGCAATAATTATTCTGAGCCAAACTAAATGATAACATTTATCTTTAGCATGCTAAGTGTTTACTTGATGCACTAATTGTTTATATTATGATTCTATTAATTAATTTTATTGTTTTAGTCAAATAAAAACTTCCACCTCGAAGACTAAATAGTTTAATCATATTTTTCCCATATATTGGACTCTACCAACAAAACAAAATGTGGATTATTGCTTGTTTAACAATCCTGGTTATTCGTCTGTGAACCTAATTAATTTGTTCATTATTGACTTTTGCTCAATTAAATTTCTTATGTATATTTTGTATATGGTATTTTTATTGTTGTTGATAATGTTGTTTTTCATGTCTGATTTCTTTCTTCCTCCTATAAGTGATGGAGATATATAGATATTATTTATAATGTATAAAGGTGTTGTTTATGTCACCTAATTAGCTTTACATCCTGAAGAAAAATGTGGTATTTTAGAAGATAATTTGTCTTTCATGTTGCCAGTAATAGCGAAATTAATAGTAAATAGTAAAGATTTTGTGGTATTCTCCTTTAGTGACATAATTATATTAGTTGTGCTACCACCCCACGCCACTAGAGGCAGTAGCAGGCCCGAAAAGATGCGACTAGAAGCAGATTTAAAAGTACACAGAAAGCTACGGAACTTGTTATAGGGGAAACTATCGGGAGTTTTTCTAACGAGTTGCCGGGAGACATGGCTCTCTCTCGGCGTACCGAACCTGGAGCTCCCGGCCAGCTGCCAGCTGGGAGGGGAGCCGGACAGGTCCGAAAACGTCGGAGCAATATTGTAATTAAGTGATTTATTGATTAGCCGAGCAGATATTTCAGATTTATACATCTACATTCTCGCCTAAAAACATTGTAAAAATAATTTCGTGTAATTTTAAGTGTAATACAGCAAAAATAATTTTGCCACCATTGCTGCTTTTCTGAACACCCGCTTTAAAGGATGCAGACCCTAAATTTGGACACAGCTGTTTTCTGTTCGACTCCCTCTAGTGGTCTGGAGCACTTCCGGTTTTCAGCACTTTTTTGTTTGCATCTTTTCTTTTGTTTGCTGCATTTCATTTGTGCGCGTGTCTTTTTTTTGTTTGCATGTTTTCTCTGTTGCTGCGCATTTGCACCTGTTGGCCACCGTATGTTAGCATCTCAAAGAGCGTCCAGCATAGGCATAATACGTATAAGAGTAGACCCCGCATTGGCTGCTCCCGAGCAGGAAATATGGCGGCCATCTTGGAGAGGTCGTCCTCCTACTTTGCTCAACCAAAACAGCAGAAGATGCCTCAGCACTGAGGATATTGTTGTTCTGATCGATGGACTATTAATGTGAGGCTCCACAGACAACATTTCACAAGTAAGATGGACATATTATTGTGTATATATTGTCATTATAACTTTACTGTATTTATGTCCACCGGTGAGATACCAGCTAATATTAGCTACAGTGTTTGGTGTAATACGGGTTCAGCTGCTATGAAGGATAACTGAGATTCTGTAAATCTAAAATAATTAATTATTCTCTAACATTGACTTAGATTATCTGACACAAGAGTCTATATTAGAAATGAAACAATGTAACAGATATTATAAATTAAACATTTTTATGAGTAAAAACCCTTGTTTGCATTTTATGGGATAAAAATTTTTTTTTGTGAAAATTGATGGTTTTTAAGGAAAAGAAAAACTTAATCGATAGATGAAAAAATGAAAAGTTTGGATGATGCATTTACAGAGAAACTGGACCTGTTAGGAAACCCAGTGGGGTCCATCTGCAATAACCCTGACCTCTGACCCCTGACGGATGGTGTCTCACCTGGACAGGTACCGCCCTGCTGTTGGTGCCTCTGCTGTGTCGTAGCAGCTCACCGTGTTCTGGACCAGAGCCAGGTCTGGTCTCACCACGGTCGCCGCGGCGACAGCTCTGGTGATCAGCTGCAGGGCGTCTCTGATGTAGAAGTCGAGCGGCTTCCGGTCCACCTCTCCGTAGGCCAGCAGGCCGAGCGGCAGGCCAAAGGTGTGCAGCACGTCGGGACTGAGTGGCTGGCCCAGAACCCAGTGGACCCGGGGTAGAGTCAGCCCGAGGTCCTGGGCGCTGCGCAGCACCGCCGCCGCGCACTCAGGGTCCGCTCCGAACAGCAGCACCGCCGCAGGCGGGGGCTGGTTCCGTCTGAAATGTCGGACAGGAAGTCGTGGATCTGAGTGTCGTCATGGGCCGACTGGGTCAGGTTCAGCAGCTCCTGCAGGTGCCAGGTGACTGCGCCCGATCCGTCCCAAGGACCAGAGGTCTGCGAGTCCAGGAACCGCAGGAGGCCACCCGCCTCCTCCCAGCCTCGGCACAGAACCACCGTCCCCTCCCTCCAACCGGACCGCCGCAGAACCGCCAGCAACAGATCAGACAGAACAGATTCTGGAACCCCTGTCACCATCTGCAGGTGGAATCGGTTCTGTGGAGACCAGAAGCAGCAGGAGAAAGTTAGGCCTCATTGGAAATGGGTCAGTAATATCCACAAAACTGTTTCAGATGTTCTGTTCAGATCTGGACCAATCCTGGACACCGAGACCCAAACTGGGCTGATTAATCTGAGAACACAGTGGAACCAAAACCATTCAAAGTTCCACCAACTAATAAAGATGGCAGCACCTTGATGTCATTGCGACTCCACCGCTAAGCTGCAGGTGAGTCTTCAACAACCAGAACCAGCAGTACTAACGGGTTCCCTGGTTCTTCACACCGACCAAGTGAGATTTATGCAGGCAGGAGCTCTGGAGATGGAGGAACCTCAGCACAGGTCTGGATCTGACCTTTCCTGACCCCAAACATTGTGATTGACGTGGAGCTGAGCGGAGGATGGGGCTGTTGGAGGCATGACCAGCAGCCAGGGGTCAGACTGGAATGATGCGGTCAGCTGAAAGGCTGGACCAACTAATGTCCTAGTGAAACTTCAGCAGAACCCTTAACCTCCACGTGACCCAGACTGTCGGTGATAAGTGGAGAGTCTGGAGCGTCGCTGGCCTCCACTGGATGTAGGCAGAGATCAGAGCGTGAAAACAGAACATGTCATGTTTTACACACAAGTCAGGATGTTTATAACATGAAAGTTATAAATATATGCAAACTTTCTACCTGCTGTGAACAAGTTTTTCTGTCGACAGTAACAAACTACAAAGCACATAAATACACCTAAATGGTTCTCCATTCAGAGTAGGACCATTGGCCCATCAGAACCGGAACCAGAACTTTTGGTTCTGCAATATTTCAAGAAATGCCGACTCGTGGTTTATGGTCCTAATGGACCCGCAGATCTCCATGGCTTCATTAGCCTTCATGTGCTGAGGGATCATATTGTCATATGTTGGACAGAAAGTTCCTGATGTCTGACCCGGAGCGCCAGAACCCACCATACTCACTCCACAGCGCTTCACCAGAACCAAACCCAGGAGAACAACGCAGAACTTCTGCTTAGAAAGAATGAAGGCATGTACAGGACAATATTTGGTTTGGTTCTGTTTCATGGATCCAGCCAAGTAATAGTAATATGTTCTGACAGAACCCGGTTCTGATCACAGGACCCTTTAAAGGCATGTGGTTCTGACAGAACCCGGGTTCAACAGCTGCACGTTCTACCCGAAGCCCGACCTGAACTCCAGCAGGACCGGTTCTGACCCATCATGTAACGTAGGAAACATCACACATCTGCCTGTCTCTGTTGCCATGGTGACGTAGGACAGCTCTTCCATCACTGTGACAACGTTCTGACATTTTCCTTTGACCTGAATAAACTCACAGAAGCTCATCAGACCGTCTTTGTGATGTCACTTCCTGTCTGTGTCACTCTGGACTCGGATTAAAACCCAACCCGATTGGTCCGTAAAGGAAACTGGACACATTCCCAGCTGGGATTCTATCCCAGATGTAACTCAGTGTTTAGTCTGACTGATACCAGAACTGGTCCACATTCAGCCCAAACAGAACACTGAGCCTACAGACCTACAGACACCGGACCGGACCAGACCGGACCAGACCGGACCGGACCGGACCTGTAGGTCAACGTCGGTAAAAAAGTCGATTCAACTGGACAGCCATTTGTAATCCACTGGGGGGCCCAGAAAAGGTTTGGGACCCACTGGGAAAAGGTTTGGGACCCAGTGGGGAAAAGATTTGGGACCCACTGGGGAAAAGGTTTGGGACCCAGTGGGAAAGGTTTGGGACCAGTGGGGAAAAGGTTTGGGACCCACTGGGGAAAAGGTTTGGGAAACCCTCTCGTCCTGTTGCATCAGAGTCGATTCCTCAGAGAACCAGTTGCTTTTCCTGCTGCAGCTCCATGATGGTGACAGTTAAGGTGTTACAGCAACAGTAACTATGGCAACAGCAGTCTTCATGGATCTGGTGAGTTCAGGTGAAATCAGGAGCAAACGGACCTGAAGATGAAACTCGCTTTGTTATTCAGACTTTCTGTATTAATCAGATTCTCCAGCTTCGCTTCGGTGAAACTGAAGCTTTGACACGTTTCATCTGCTGCTGACGTCACAGCTGCGGGCGCCGCGCGAGCTGTAATCTCCAAATGACGCAGAATGGGACTGAATTTATTACTATCATCACTGCATTCAGTCCTCTGATTGAATGTGTGTGTGTGCGTGTGTGTGTGCGTGTGTGTGTGTGTGTGCGCGCGCGCGTGTGTGTGTGTGTGTGTGTTTGATCTGTGTGTGTGTGTTTACTCCAGTCAGTTGGGATCAGTTTGATCAGCTGTGTTTTCTGCCGAACCCTCGGCTCGTCATGAACTCATTAAATCTGCTATCTGGTTTCAGTTCCCAACCAGCAGCCATGGAGGTCCAAGATGGCTCAAATAAAGTCTGAGGAGAAACTTCAGATTCAGTCGGGTTCAGCTCGGTTCTGCTTACTGAAGCCACAGAACCGAGCCAACTGGAGGTTCTGGGACCGTCGGGTCCAAATGGCTCAGCTGGAGGTTCTGAGGCTCAGAGAGCTGATTGGAGCCTGTCTTAATAAAATGGGTCGGAACCGACCACCAATGGTTCTCTGTTCGGTACCAGGGTTCTGGTTCTGGTTCTGACCCACTGAGCTCTACTCTGACAGAGGCCAAGTTTAACCAGAGAACAGAGTCTCATCCCGCCAGTACCGACTGAAGGTCTGAACTGGACCCTCTCAGGTGAGGTCAAACCGAGTTGACATTTTGAAAGTGTTTCCTGTCAGGACAGGAAGCAGGAAGACGCTGTTCTCCAGCAGTCAGAGGTTCAATTCAGAACTGAAGATCCCGTCAGGATCGAGTCGCAGGACTAAAAATGTTTCGTTGAGTTTATTCAGGGGCGCCGCCAGGAATTTTTCACATATTACCTCTCATACCATCCTGTCACAACATAATGACAATGAAAAAATATATTTTTATAAAAGTGACATAATGCAGCTTTAATTTCACTCAGGAGAAAACAGATCTGGGGGACGTGGGTTAGAGCTGCTGCTGACTGACTCATCTGTTGTTAAGTGGTTAAATGTACAAGGGACAAGTTAAATATATGAATATCTTGGTAAATTATTTCCTTAATTCATTAAATGCTAGTGAAATGGAGGCAAACAGTCTAGCTAAACTAACTATGCTAAATGGTTGGTGATCTCAGTCTACTCACCTCTTGGAGAAAAACTGGGTTACAAATCGACACTTTAACCTTTTTCTCTGTCTATTTCTTGAAAACCCAACTTTATAAGTTTTCTAGGCAGCTTAGCAACAGCCAGTCGTTCTTGTCTTGAACTGACTGCTGCTGAAAACGTCACCGCTGAGCAGGAACGAACCATTTCATGCAGATCCAGGGGGGTTCAGGGCAAATGTAGATGTGTGTTTTGGTCTGGGAGGGTAACATTTGATTTTTACTGCTAAAAACAATTTTAGAAAACACAATATGATTCATTCTGTAATTGACAGGGACCCATTTTTTATTTTTTTATTTCTATGAACAATAAATAAATAAATAAATTGTGGAGGGCCCCCTGCTGGTCAGGGCCCCTAGAATTGTCATCACCCCCCCCCCATAACGCGCCCCTGAGTTTATTTATTGACTCGGTCTGAGTGTTTGTCTCTACGTTGCCGGTTTTCTCTAGTAAACTATTATTATTATTAATGTGTGTCATCTTCCGGGCCCGGCCCTGATCCGGTTCCAGGTTGTGACCCAGTTCTGGTTCTGCTGTGCGCTGACGGAGGAATGTCTGAGGAATCCTGCGGGGATTTAATGAGATTGTTCCGGAGTGGAAATGAAAATCCCTACAGAGTTAATCCCATCACCACACTCAGGCTTTTATTCTGAAAAACCACAGGAAGTGATTCACCCCCATCATTTAACTGGTTCCATGTGAAAAAGTTTTCACACCTTGAGCTCAGTCTCTAACATTCCTGTAGACGACCTTTGACCCTCTCTGAACTGGGAGAACAACCTGCTGAAGGTCAGGCTGTAACATCTCAGTAGGATTTAAATCAAGACTTTGACTAGGCCACTCGTAAAACTGATTTATTTTAATTTTCCCACCCTGCTGCTGCGTTTCCATCTCCACCAGAACCCGGCCGAGCTCCGGGTCCATAATTGATGGTTCTGCGAACTGATGGGTTCTGAGGCAGTTAGTTACTGTTCCAGTCGGACGGGGGTCAGCCTGGACTGGTACCAGTCTGGACTGGTACCAGTCCAGACTGGTACCAGTCCGACATGAAGAACTGGGATCTCATGGGAGAGGTCAGAGGTCACATGTGGGGTTCTGCAAGGCTCTATCCTAGGACCCCTCTGATTCAATATTTACATGGTCCCACTCAGGGCCGGCCCAAGGCAAAGCAAACTTTGGACCGCTGGGCCCTAAGTGGAACTGAGCTTTTATTTTTTGTTTAGTGATGATTTCCATGTGATAATATTAAGAAAAACACACAACTTCATTATAAAGTTCAGATTTTTTTTACAATAATATATTTGATGATGTATGCAGAAATATTTGTTACATAAAGCAAAACATCAAAACAAATTGCTCATGGGGCCCCCTGGTGGCCGCGGTTGGTATCGCACATCATGGTCATATGAGCTGCTGAGCTCACAAACCTCCAAAACTCCGGTGGAAGAAAAGTTATCAAAATGTCACAAAAACACTTATCCTTCAGGAAGAGAGAACAGAAGGAGCAAGAACAAAAAGAAGTCAACATAAAGGTTTTTTTTAATGAACAGGCGTAACTTCCTGAAGGACGGATGGGCCCCACCAACAGACTGGACCTACAGACAACCAGTTACACCCTAGTTTTAAAGTGTTGGTAAAGTTTATCAGGAAGATTTGAGGAGCTGCTAATAGAAACATAGC
>NW_027675133.1:0-42500 GCF_904066995.2 Poecilia reticulata | reverse complement strand
TGATGGACGCCACAGGCTGATGGACGCCACAGGCTGATGGACGCCACAGGCTGATGGACGCCACAGGCTGATGGACGCCACAGGCTGATGGACGCCGCAGACTGATGGACGCCACAGGCTGATGGACGCCACGGGCTGATGGACGCCACAGGCTGATGGACGCCACAGGCTGATGGACGCCACGGGCTGATGGACGCCACAGGCTGATGGACGCCACAGGCTGATGGACGCCACAGACTGATGGACGCACGGGCTGGGACGCCACAGGCTGATGGACGCCACAGGCTGATGGACGCCACGGCTGATGGACGCCACAGGCTGATGGACGCCACAGACTGATGGACGCCACGGGCTGGGGACGCCACAGGCTGATGGACGCCACAGGCTGATGGACGCCACAGGCTGATGGACGCCACGGGCTGATGGACGCCACGGGCTGATGGACGCCACCGGCTGATGGACGCCACGGGCTGATGGACGCCACAGGCTGATGGACGCCACAGGCTGATGGACGCCACGGGCTGATGGACGCACGGCTGATGGACGCCACAGGACTGATGGACGCCACAGGCTGATGGACCCCACGGGCTGATGGACGCCACGGGCTGATGGACGCCACGGCTGATGGACGCCACAGGCTGATGGACGCCACGGCTGATGGACGCCACGGGCTGATGGACGCCACAGGCTGATGGACGCCACAGGCTGATGGACGCCACAGGCTGATGGACGCCACGGGCTGATGGACGCCACAGCTGATGGACGCCACAGGCTGATGGACGCCACAGGCTGATGGACGCCACAGGCTGATGGACGCCACGCTGATGGAGCACAGGCTGATGGACGCCACGGCTGATGGACGCCACGGGCTGATGGACGCCACAGGCTGATGGAGCACGGGCTGATGGACGCCACAGACTGATGGACGCCACGGGCTGATGGACGCCACGGGCTGATGGACGCCACAGGCTGATGGACGCCACAGGCTGATGGACGCCACAGACTGATGGACGCCACAGGCTGATGGACGCCACAGGCTGATGGACGCCACAGGCTGATGGACGCCACAGGCTGATGGACGCCACAGGCTGATGGACGCCAGAGGCTGATGGACGCCACAGGCTGATGGACGCCACAGGCTGATGGACGCCAAGGCTGATGGACGCCACAGGCTGATGGACGCCACAGACTGATGGACGCCACAGGCTGATGGACGCCACAGCTGATGGACGCCACATGCTGATGGACGCCACAGGCTGATGGACGCCACAGACTGATGGACGCCAGAGGCTGATGGACGCCACAGGCTGATGGACGCCACAGACTGATGGACGCCACATGCTGATGGACGCCACAGGCTGATGGACGCCACAGGCTGATGGACGCCAAGACTGATGGACGCCACAGGCTGATGGACGCCACAGACTGATGGACGCCACAGGCTGATGGACGCCGTAGGCTGATGGACGCCACAGGCTGATGGACGCCAGAGGCTGATGGACGCCACAGGCTGATGGACGCCACAGGCTGATGGACGCCACGGCTGATGGACGCCACAGCTGATGGACGCCACAGGCTGATGGACGCCAAGGCTGATGGACGCCACAGGCTGATGGACGCCACAGGCTGATGGACGCCAGGCTGATGGACGCCACAGGCTGATGGACGCCAGAGGCTGATGGACGCCACAGGCTGATGGACGCCACAGGCTGATGGACGAAGGCTGATGGACGCAGAGGCTGATGGACGCCAAGGCTGATGGACGCACAGGCTGATGGACGCCAGAGGCTGATGGACGCCACAGGCTGATGGACGCCACAGGCTGATGGACGCCAGAGGCTGATGGACGCCACTGAGGACGCACAGGCTGATGGACGCCAGGCTGATGGACGCCACAGGCTGATGGACGCCACAGGCTGATGGACGCCACAGGCTGATGGACGCCAGGCTGATGGACGCCACAGGTGATGGGCCACGGGTGATGGACGCCACAGACTGATGGACGCACAGACTGATGGACGCCACAGGCTGATGGACGCCATGCTGTACGGCTGCAGTAAACCGGGCAGAAGGTAGAACTCAGCATGGAGAGCTTCCTATTGGTCAACATTTCTAAAAATATTTTTTGGTCTTAAGCGATACTCAAATTTTCTGACATACTGAATTTGGGGTTTTAATTTGTTATAATGATCAACACCTGCAGATGAACTGGTTCCTTTCAGATGAACTAGTTCCCTTTGATTAGTTATCAGAACTCCTGAGGTCAGTCAGTCACCTGAGGCAGGTGTGTTGGAACAAGGTCAGGTCCAGATGTTGGACAGCGTCTGACTGACCTAAAGCATCCCACGATAACCCTGGTGGCCATTCGGGTGGTCGACCTGCTGAAGCTCCGCCCCTTTTCACAGGTGTGCCATGCAGAAAGGCGGCAGACGGAAGAATCCCATCGGACGTCTCGGCGTTCAGGTCACTGATCAGAACTCGCCTCTGGAAACACTGTTGACCTTCATCACCTTCATCTTCATCAGTGGTGAGTCTGTTATTCTAAAACTTGCTAAATTAACCATGTATGCAGATGATTTTGCAAAATCAATATCTGATGTGATATTAATCCTTAATGAATTAGAAATTATTCATATAAATTAATATTAAATGCATTACAGACAAAAAGTTTAGTATTTTGTTCAAGCAAGTAACTTAAATGTGATTCAAAGTCAAGTTTGTCAAATAAACTGAACAAGTAGCAGAAGTCGAGTTATTAGAGGTCAAACTGTCTAGATCAAGACACAGAAGCTGTTTTGAGAAAGTGGGCGGGGCTTTGGCGTAGCCCGGGGGCGGAACGCCACAGATCACCATGCCGACCCGGTGACCTTTCACCCTCAACCCGCTCTCCTGACCTATGGCCTCAGAGAAAGAAAGAGACAAACAGATTCTAGTAGAAACTTTCATCTCTCAGCCTCAAAGGAAAGTTGGTCCTGGTTGGTCTGGAGGAAAGACACACAGGAAGCTGATACAAAACAGGGCTTTTATTTTGTAGGACAGGAAGTGCTCATGTGGGCTTGGTGAGCAGCTGAGATGAAAACTCAAACAGATCTTTGTTGACCTTCTTCAGCGTCTGGACTTCCTCCTCCAGCTCAGCGACTCGCAGCGCCGAGTTCTCACCGTCACCGCAGAGCGCCTGGGAAGGGAGGGGTCAGAGGTCACCATCATCATCATCACTATGGTTTTATTAATGGGACTGGAAGTGCGTCGGGTCAGAACCAGAACATGAAGCCCAGCCCTCTCACCTTGTCGCTCACGGCGTGCATCAGGGAGTACAACCTGTTGGCCTTCTGCAGGTACGACTCCTGCTCCTCCTGAAACAGGAAACATGCCAAAATAAAAGCACAAAAGCCATGGCAGCATGCCTGACTTCAAAATAAGACGTCAAAGGAAATGAAACAGACAAGTTTATTTTCAGAATAAAAGACTTTGGTCCAGCAGGACTGTATGCCCTTCAAATTAAAACATATGGAAAAATCAGACATTCATCTAGAGTTCAATGTTGAATTCTAATCAAAGGCTGATCATAACCGGCTGCACAGTGGTGCAGTTGGTAGAGCTGTTGCCTTGCAGCAAGAAGGTTCTGGGTTCGATTCCCGGTCTTTCTGCATGGAGTCTCCATGTTCTCCCTGCATCGTGGGTTTTCTCCAGGTTCTCCGGTTTCCTCCCACAGTCCAGAAACATGACTGTCAGGTTAACTGGTCTCTCCAAACTGTCTCTAGGTGTGTGAGTGTGTGTGGTTGTGTGTCTCTGTGTTGCCCTGCGACAGACTGGCGACCTGTCCAGGTGACCCGTCCAGGTGACCCGTCCAGGTGACCCGCCTCTCGCCCAGAACGTTAGCTGGAGAGGCAGCAGCTCCTCCTGACCCCACTGAGGACAGGGTGTTAGAAAATGGACCATCCAATTTTGAAGATGATGAAAAAATCAGCTACAACAAAATGAGGTTATTTCAGATCATATTTTGAAAAATAGAAAAAAATGACAAAGAAATTAGTTTCAAAAACTAAAAGTCTTATTTTTTAATGAAGTGTCCTTTACTGTCGCACAGTGGAAAATTCAATAAATACAAATTAAGGATGCAAAACTAAATTTGCTGGCAGGTTCAATCAACAAACTAAACTTAAACTCCACTCAACTGAATATGACTCATAAGAAAATGACATGTAAATATTAATGAGGAAAAATTGCTTTTCTTTGCAAAATATCTGTGAGAATTCAAATCTGCAGATGACTTGTTGAAAAGTTGAATGGAGTTTCTGAGCTGATGTAGGAAGAAGCTGTCAAAGAGCAAAGGTTCTGCTAAATGCATTTCAATTCATGTAAAAGTCACATTTCTTCAAAAGGTATCAGAGAAATTACTCATAGTGTAATTCTCCAGAAGCAGCTGAAGGTTTTGATAAATAATCTGCTGAAATTGGTTGAAGGTGCAGAAGTAGTAGGACTGGACAGTCAATCAATAACAACACATGTCGATCACACAGACAGGCTGGGTAGCATCAACTAACACTCCAACTCTGTGGTTACCTAGCAACACTCCAACTCTGTGGTACCTAGCAACACTCCAACTCTGTGGTTACCGAGCAACACTCCAACTCTGTGGTTACCTAGCAACACTCCAACTCTGTGGTTACCTAGCAACACTCCAACTCTGTGGTTACCTAGCAACACTCCAACTCTGTGGTTACCTAGCAACACTCCAACTCTGTGGTTACCTAGCAACACTCCAACTCTGTGGTTACCTAGCAACACTCCAACTCTGTGGTTACTAGCAACACTCAACTCTGTGGTTACCTAGCAACACTCCAACTCTGTGGTTACATTTTTCACTTGCTGTCTGTGATGTTTTGGTTTTCAGCTGGACAGTCCAGGCCTCAGAGGGAGCTACGCACACAAAAAGGGTGGAACCTTTAATAATGATAAAAACTTAAAGTTGATCAACTCAATGAAACTGAATTTAACTCAGAATCCATTCTGGTCCGAATGAATCCACTGAATTAAGATGAACGGATTAAATTTGACTCCAGCGGAGGCGGAGCTTCACCTGTGGACCCTCACCTGTGCATGGAGGGCGGGGCGGACCCAGGCCCCGCCCCCTCGGCGTCGGGGCCCTCCGGGGCCTGCAGGTGTCGGCTGAAGCGGGGCAGCGGGACGGCGGGCCGACTGTCCGGCAGGAACATGTTAGCTGAGACGGCCATGATGACGGCGTTGGTCACAGGACCTGGACACATAACAGGAAGCGACGTCACAGAGGGACCAGAGGCACGAGCCTATCAGGAGATGAAATCGCTTCATTAAAGATCAGTTTAATTTATCAGGCTGTCGACTGATCCTGATTGGCTGATGAATCAATTTGCTGATTGTCAGATTATTGATCAGTTTGATGGTCAGATTAGCAGAATGAACTGAACTGGACAGACTGGTTCGAGCCCAGTTCATCTTCATGCTGATCTCATTGTCCGTTTCCATGGAGACGAAGCTGCAGCAGTGTCACCTGAACCTGAAGCAGCTTCCTGAGTTCTCTCAGCTGATTGGCTGCGGATTCCAGGTGAACCGCCGCTACTGGTGGTAATATTTCCCAGACGGTGAACTTAACAGATTTTACATATGTATTATAACTTTTGCTGTCCTAACATGAGACAGACAATCTGTGAAAGAAATGGAGCTGCTCTGCCCCTTCAGGTGTTCTGCAGAATTACACCGCTTGGCCAGGAACAGCCAATCAGCAGCTAGCCATGCTATTGCTGTCAGGCAGGTTGATCCAGTAACAGAGTTGATTATTTTAATGCAACCTGCATTTGACTTTGAATGAATGTTTAATATTTTACTTGACAATATTTGATACAGACAATGTTGTGTATAATTTAGGCTTTGAGAGAAATGAAACAATGTTTTACTGGCTGCAGATTTTGGTAACACTTTATATGAAGGGATGTGCAAAAGACTGACATGACATAACATCTGTCATAAACATAAAGACGTCTTTATGAATGTCAGACTGTTGTCATTTGCATTAAATTATAATGTACAAAATCATGTAAAGTTGGCATTTTTAATGGACTTTTAATTTTACTTTTAGAGCAACTTTGCATTAAAAGTGTCATTATTTACCGAATGACTTCATGACAATAGTCATAAACATTCATAAAGACTCCTTCATGTTTATTACAGTGTTGTGTCATGTTTATTACAGTGTTGTGTCATGTTTATTACAGTGTTATGTCATGTTATTACAGTGTTTGTCATGTTTATTACAGTGTTATGTCATGTTTTACAGTGTGTGTCATGTTTATTACAGTGTTGTGTCATGTTTATTACAGTGTTACGTCATGTTTATTACAGTGTTGTGTCATGTTTATTACAGTGTTATGTCATGTTTATTACAGTGTTATGTCATGTTTATTACAGTGTTATGTCATGTTTATTACAGTGTTATGTCATGTTTATTACAGTGTTACGTCATGTTTATTACAGTGTTGTGTCATGTTTATTACAGTGTTATGTCATGTTTATTACAGTGTTGTCATGTTTATTACAGTGTTGTGTCATGTTTATTACAGTGTTATGTCATGTTTATTACAGTGTTATGTCATGTTTATTACAGTGTTATGTCATGTTTATTACAGTGTTGTCATGTTTATTACAGTGTTACGTCATGTTTATTACAGTGTTACGTCATGTTTATTACAGTGTTGTGTCATGTTTATTACAGTGTTATGTCATGTTTATTACAGTGTTGTGTCATGTTTATTACAGTGTTGTGTCATGTTTATTACAGTGTTACGTCATGTTTATTACAGTGTTGTGTCATGTTTATTACAGTGTTACGTCATGTTTATTACAGTGTTGTGTCATGTTTATTAGTGTGTGTCATGTTTTTTATAGTTTTACGTCATGTTTATTACAGTGTTGTGTCATGTTTATTACAGTTTTACGTCATGTTTATTACAGTGTTGTGTCATGTTTATTAGTGTTGTGTCATGTTTATTACAGTGTTACGTCATGTTTATTACAGTGTTGTGTCATGTTTATTACAGTGTTACGTCATGTTTATTACAGTGTTGTGTCATGTTTATTACAGTGTTACGTCATGTTTATTACAGTGTTGTGTCATGTTTATTACAGTGTTACGTCATGTTTATTACAGTGTTGTGTCATGTTTATTACAGTGTTGTCATGTTATTACAGTGTTGTGTCATGTTTATTACAGTGTTACGTCATGTTTATTACGTGTTACGTCATGTTATACAGTGTTGTGTCATGTTTATTACAGTGTTGTGTCATGTTTATTACAGTGTTGCGTCATGTTTATTACAGTGTTGTGTCATGTTTATTACAGTGTTGTGTCATGTTTATTACAGTGTTGTGTCATGTTTATTACAGTGTTACATCATGTTTATTACAGTGTTGTGTCATGTTTATTACAGTGTTGTGTCATGTTTATTACAGTGTTACGTCATGTTTATTACAGTGTTGTCATGTTTGTCATGTCAGTCTTATGCACATCCCTTCATATAAAATGTTATCCAGATTTTTATGTCGCCTTTTTGCCTGAATATCTGCTGCATTGGACCTGCAGGTATTTTCCATGTTTTTGCCTAAATTAGGTGAATTTGTGGTTCTGTTCTGCCAGATCACATAGTTGCATTTATACCTAAGAGAAACGATCGGAATCGGCATCGGCAGGTGAAAACCTGATCGGAGCGTCTCTAGCGGCATCCTCACCGCCCACAGCAGAACCGGGCCGGGGAGCAACGCTGTGCCGTCCCGCCACAGGGATTATGGGAGTTCATTAGAAAATCCCAGACCAGATCCGACCCGCTCTGATCCTGTCAGAACCAGATCAGCGGGGCGGGCGGGGCTTACCTTTGTGTGCGAGGCAGCGGACGCTCTGCCGGCTCTGGACGTCCCAGAGGCGGGCCGTCTCGTCCTGCGACCCGGACAGCAGCAGCGTCCCGTCCATGGACACGGAGAGGCAGGTGACCAGGCTCCTAAGGAGAACCGGTCAGAACATCCCACAGGCCAGAACCGGT
Source organism: Poecilia reticulata (assembly GCF_904066995.2). Taxonomy (NCBI): domain Eukaryota; kingdom Metazoa; phylum Chordata; class Actinopteri; order Cyprinodontiformes; family Poeciliidae; genus Poecilia; species Poecilia reticulata. The sequence continues at coordinate 34,431 of NW_027675133.1, read as the reverse complement.
AGTGCCTCTGCTGTAACCACGGTTACTCACCTGTGGCCTTTGAACACTGGTTTCCCTCGCCGTCCGACTGGAACGACTTCTCCCGGTTCAGACTCTGCAGACAGAAACTGCAGTGAGACCCGGCCGTACTTCCAGAACCAGTCGGGTGCATTCTCTCCATCAGGCAGAACCCGGCCTGAGTCGGACTAAACAGGATCGAACTAGTTTTACTGGACCAGACCAAACTGGACCTACTGGTTCCAATGTGTCGCCACATGTGGACCAACCGACCAGCAGAGGGCGCCGATGTTCCTGCTGGGAATATTCCAGTGGATCATTCTGGGATCAGTTATTCCCGACTCAGGCTCGGACATCTTGAATATGTTGTCATGGCAACGTCCATGCGTCTCGCGTTCTTGCTTCAAAGGACCGGTTCCCTTATAATCCAGGACGGGCTTTTCCAGCAACTTTAGCCGGTTGGACCCGGCACCGTAACAAACGCCGGACACTCGACAACTGGGACTCGACGAGGAACGCATGGGAAGCTAAAGTCCCATCAGAACGGAACCGGGTCGAGGGAAGGTTCTACCTGATCGGGCCTGACTGACCCCTAGTGACCCCTTCCTGACCTCTGCACCATCAGTCCCATCTACAGCTGAACGTCACTTCCTGTTGGCTAACGAGAGGCGTTGCGTGGTTTCCTCAAGGCCGCTGACTCCGCCCCTTCCCACTCACTGGCTGCAGAGAGACACCTGAAAAATGTTCCCGTCACGTCCTCCACAGAACAGGAAGTACTCTGAGGGGTCAAAGGTTACCGACATGATCTCCACGTCAAAGAGGACGGACAGCAGCAGCTCACCTGAGGAGAGCTCCCACACCTGGACAGATGCACAAGAGTAATCCTGTATTTTAGTGTATAATCTGAATTTAATCCCAACATTAAACATGTGACCCAAACCATCATAATCTCAGTTTAACACCAGTAATCCAGATGTAATCCTGCCTGGGGGCGGGGCTACGCTCAGCCTCACCTTTGCGGTCTGGTCGAGCGATGACGTGGCGACTCTGGCCTGAGCTCCCATGTGACCACAGTGCAGGTCTGTGATTGGCAGAGAGTGGCGGGACAGGACATGGAGTGGGTCGGGGGCGTGGCTTAAATCCATCTGGACCACACTGAGGACAGACACAGGTGAGACAGGAAGTGACCTGTTAGGCAGGTGGTTCAGCTGTTACCGAGGTAACCACCAAGTGAGTTACCTGCACACGTTCCACACCAGCGCCAGGTTGTCTTTGCCCGCAGAAACAAAATGGCTGCTGTCGTCGGTGAACTTCAAACATGTGACGTCCTGATAGTGTCGACTGAGCACCGCCAGCAGCTTACCTGTGCACACCTGGACCAATCAGAGCACAGAGTTTATAAACACACTCAACAGTCAGCAGAAGCTTTTGCTACCATGGAAACCAGTAGGCTCACCTCCCACAGGTAGACCTCCTCGGCGACTCCTGCGGCGAGGAAAGCCCCGTCAGGTGAGGCGGTGAGACAGGTGACCACACCTGGACAGACGATCTTCTGCTGCAGCTGGTCCTGCAAACACAGCAGGGTCATGTGACTTTACACCGCCATCAGAAACGCCTCGGAGAACGGCGGACCCGTCCGGTACAAACAGGTCCAGGCCAGAGGAGGGTCAAGGGTCAACATCGGCTCAGAGTCGACTGAAGGCTGCCAGATTTCTGCTTGTGCACCAGGTAAGAGACGGTGTTTTCAGTTATGGTTTATATTTAGATATAAATATAAACCATCTAGAATCGTCCCCCCCAAATATAATAATTGAAGAAACGTTTGCATTTAAATAATATCAATATGAAAAGGCAATAGAAACAAAGAACACAATTAACCCGCCTTTCATCTAAGAAAAAAAAAGAATTAATTTCTAGGTTCCCCGCCGTTTTTAGAACAATGGTTCAGTCCAACGTGTGGGAAGACATTCTGGACCAGATTCACATGTTCCTATAGACCAGATTCACATGTTCCTGCAGACCAGATTCACATGTTCCTATAGACCAGATTCACATGTTCCTGTAAACCAGATTCACATGTTCCTATAACCAGATTCACATGTTCCTGTAAACCAGATTCACATGTTCCTGCAGACCAGATTCACATGTTCCTATAGACCAGATTCACATGTTCCTATAGACCAGATTCACATGTTCCTGTAGACCAGATTCACGTTCCTATAGACCAGATTCACGTTCCTATAGACCAGATTCACATGTTCCTATAGACCAGATTCACATGTTCCTATAGACCAGATTTACATGTTCCTGTAGACCAGATTCACATGTTCCTGTAGTCCTGCAGACCAGATTCACATGTTCCTGTAGACCAGATTCACATGTTCCTGTAGACCAGATTCACATGTTCCTATAGACCAGATTCACATGTTCCTATAGACCAGATTCACATGTTCCTATTGGATCAAAGAATCATCAGGTTCGGGTTCTGTCTAATTCCTCTCTGGAACCAAGCGGGATTTTTAAAATCCGGCTGATGTGGAACCGGGTTGGACTCTCCGGTGTCTGTCGGGATTCTGAGTTTTCGCGCTATACGAGTCTCGGTGTTCGGTGTGCTGGTCCGGGAACGCTTCGCAGGGCTGTTCGGCTCGGTTCGGCTCTGCTCGGCCGGGTCCTCACCTTCCTCTGGATCTCCCACACATTGATGAAGTTTTTCCCCAGCTGCGCGCTGAGCAGAAACTCCCCCGCAGGACGGCGAGGCTCCGGGCCGCAGAGTTGCCTCCCCGGTAGGAGAGCAGGCTGGAGCCGCTGTGGAGGTCGAACACGGTGCAGTTCCAGAGCTGGGAGCCCGAATCGCTGCTGACTACCACCTCCAGAGGAGCCGCCATGTTGGCTTCGCGATCAACAAGACGGCGAGGCTCTTCGTTTTCTTCTTCTTTCTGATTTTCAATGGCGGGTGAAATCTAACGTTAAGGTACATTATCGCCATCTACTGGCTGGAGTGTGGACAGAGTAAATTCTCTTATTCTTAATGTCTCCACATCATATTTCCTAATTTCTTGTTTTAACTTTTCTCTACTTACCCTGGATCATTACATGCTGTACTGTCTCCATATCCATACCACACTCATAGCTACCTGTTGGATGTTTTCCTATCAAATGTAAAGTTTTATTTCATTCTGTGTCCAAGCCATAACCTTGTCATATGCTACTTGTTCCTTTTGATTTCCTCCAATTATTTCCATATTTCCTACTTTCTTCTGTATATAAAATAAATTACAATGTTTAGTTTCTTCCTCCCACAATTATTGCCATTCATAGTTAACTTTTCTCTTAATAATAGATTTTATTTCAGACTTACAATATGTTATTTCCATAATTTTACCTTGTTTTAAAGACATCTTAGCTAAATGATCTGCCATGTTGTTCCCTCAAAATCTTTAGGAGCAGTTGTCCACATAACCCTAATCTTTATTTGAGCTTGTGTCATTCTAAATATAATTTCATAAATCTCATATCAGCTCCATACGACTTTAATATGAGACATTTAAAAGGGACATTAGTGATGATAATGAATTTGAACATGTAAGAACTCTTTACCGCTAACATTTCCACTGTTTACACAGTAAATGGTCATATATATATATATATAAAATAATTTTTTATATATATAATTCAGGAATAGCATAAGCAAATGCTGTTTTACCCAAAACTAAATCTTTTGAACCATCTGTATATATAACTGTGAAGGTGTTACATATCATTTACAAAATCTACCCAGTTATTATCTTTATTAAGCTGTATTTCTTTATGAACCTTCATTCACACATGGAAACAATCAAAAGGTGTAACTGAATAAGACACAGCAGCTCAGTATCTCTTTCCCTGCATCCCCATTTCCCTTAGAGGATTTATTTGCTTCTTCTTCTTGTTTTATTTTCTCATTAAATGCTGACGTTCCTCTGAATATTTGTTACATTCTAATAAAACATTCTCCACTGATTCCAGCTGAATAACTACAAGTCCTGTTTCATGTTCCTGTAGATCTAAGGCCTGCATGAGCAGTTCTGAGACGTGATGTTATCACTTCCACTCCTGTTACCCCACTGTGTTTTCTGCCAGTATCTTGATCATCACATTGTTCCTGCCACACCTTGAGGATTTTGTTTTGAATTTTGTTTCTCTCTTGCTCTTGGTGAAGGTGAACCCTTTTCCCTCTGCTCCCTCCCTTCCCTGCTTGCTTTGTTTTGTCTTTCTATATTTTTTGGAGCCTTTCTTTGCATATTCTCTGAATCTACAAATTATGGATCTGATCAACCGATTTCTCAATGCATTGATCAAACTTTCGACGAGAAGTCTGGGCACAGAGAGCCTCTTGTCCTGCAGGGACACCCGGCAGGATTCATCCTGGATTTATTCATGATGACAGGATTTCTGCTGTTTGGAGCTTCTGGATTCCTGGATTATCGACACATTTGTGACGGACTTGGCCGAAGTAGCGAACACTCAGACTGTTGGTGGACAGAGACCAGGACTCTAAATCTCACTAACGGGGTGGAATCGATCTTGGAGAAGTGCTGGTTTCGGCTCAGTGGAACCATCAAACTAATTTGGATGTTTGGGTACTGAGATGCATTGGAGAGACTTTAGGGAAGATTGAAATTTATAATCTTCCCGACCTCAGACATTCTGTTTCTGAATTGGCTTCCCCCGTGTGGCCTTGGAAGGGCTGCATCTCTCTAATCTCCTTGAAGATATGTAAACACAACGCTCTTCCCTCCTCACCCCTCCTGATGCAGCTGTGGAGCTGAGCGCTGCCAAGGACATCATTCCTGGATAACAACACCTGTATGGGACTTTGGGTTAGGCTGAGCAACATGGCTTCATGGCCCTTTGACCTCACCGCCTTCACTCATGTCTTTGTTTTCTGAATGTTGCCACCTGCCCTAATGTGTCCTTTCCTCTTTTTGTTAGAAACTGTGAAGTCCTCCCTATTTAAGCCAGAAAAGGATTATTTTAGTTTATTAGTAATATCAGAAATTGTGGAGTACGCACTATTTAGATCAATATTATACAGATTAGAAATGGAAACAGAATTAGAATTAGAATAACTACAAACTTGAATCCAGAAATACTTAACAGGAACAGCCACTGCTTAGTTTATATTACTTTTAACCCAGAAAAGGAATAGATCAGTCACTCTTTAGCTTATTTATCAGAAACTGTAGTTTCACTATTTAGAAATGGTATTAGATACTTAGCAACCCTGAACAGCAGCACTTAGTTTACACACACTAGAAAAACATTAGATTAGTTTCTTTCCTCTGTTTCCTTTGGTTGTTATTGTAGTGACTATCTGTCCCAAAACTTAAAAATCAAAAAACTCAAAACTCGAAGGTGATCAAACAAAGTGAATCCAACTCAAATAGTCACCTGATGCACCGTGGATTCTGGTTTACGCAGCAAAAAGGATCAAAGGTCAAAATATAGTTCTTTGGTTTTATTTTACTGTTCAAGCAAAAGGTTCCAGGCTTCTGCTCTGACTCCTGTATCTGTTGTTTGACTAGTGAGACTGATGTGACCGATTCTGTAGGCTGGTAACAAACCTCATGACCACCACGTGCATAAGACCACCTAGTTATACCGTGAAATACCCACAGCCCAACCTGACATTCATTAACTCATTAAGTGAATTCTTAATCAAATTAAACAAAAATTCTAATGATAAATCAACTAGGAAATAAACAAATAATAAGAATAAACTAAACAATTTAAATTCTAAGATTTAACCAAAAATGGGAAATAGCTCCTACAGTTATTTTGTTTGTATATCATTTTAACTCATGTAAAGCACTTTGAATTGCCTTGTTGCTGAAAATGTGCTATATAAATAAAATTACCTTACCTTAATAGATTTCCCCTCATTTTTCCTCAGATAAATATTTAAGTTTATTTCATCTAATTTCAGGGCCTGTTTAGCTAATATATCTACTTCTTCATTTCCTACAGGAATCCAGACAAACAATACAATTTTTATTTATAGGCCGATAAGTGATATATACGTACGTTACAATAGATCAAATCTACAGTTAGCCGCTATGAAGGCTAACTGTAGATTTTGTAAATCTTAAAAAGCATTAATTATTCCCTAACATTGATTTAAATTATGCGACACAAAGTTATTTATATGTAATTCTTTCAGTCTGTCTAAAGTAAAATGGCTCCCGTCTTATTTCATAAAGACACGATGTGAGGAAGAAGAGAGACGGATGAATCTCAGCTCCTCGACTGGAAAACTTGAATAAAACCTACATAGACATTATGTATATAGTCATGTAACATGTGTAGTTTAATATTATTCAGTATTAATCATTTATTATATTAGTTTCTCTATGATTGTATTATTTTGTGTTTGTTTATTTTTATAGATATGTATTGATATTACTAAACAATCTAATTTAAAATGCTCATCATACATCAATATCAAATATCATATTCCGAGTCTATTCTGTTGCTCCACTAAGAATATTTAAATATGCTAAACCATTTATCAGTCAATTCAAAACTACGTTAAAAATAATGTCCTTGTAAATGTTGCTATGGTAACTGTTTGAATAAGGCTCACAGCAAAAGAATCGTGAAAATCTGTTTAGTATTGAGCGAGTTATGATCGATTAAATGCGCTGATATGTCAAACATACTAGACTGAGTGGAGCGGTCGACCTCTCCAAGATGGCCGCGCTAAGGAGCGGCCATGAGCGTCTGCCCACTGGCGTGGTGCATTCTGGGAGATGTAGGAAGCAGCAAACTAGACGTACCACAGACAGAACCGCTGACCCAACAGAACTTCCTGTTTAACTCCAGAGTTGAGTAAAAACCAGCTACATTTACTGAAGTAAATGTAAAAATAAATTAATAATAATAATAAAATAAATCTTTTTGAGGTGTTTTATTACGATGTAATTCTAACTTTTGTCATTTTATTTGAAGTAGTTCTACTCATACTTCTGGATTTTCTCCCCACTGAATGAAAAACAAACACGTTTTAACCCTAAACCAGCAGAATCAGACACTCAGTTTCTGTTAAATCTCAGAAGATTTTATTGAAACAGAAAAAAGAAAGTCTTATTTGGAGACATTTTCTTTTGTCTGATTTAGTTATTTTTTGTTATATGAATTATTAAAATTTTTGTCCTAATCTTAATTTTATACTTTGTTCTTTCTGATTATGTAATTTTTAAATATGAAATTATTTATAATTTGATTAGTTACTCAGTACTTGAGTAAACTTTTTACAAAATACTTTTTTACTCTTGACTAATTTCATGGACGGATATTTTTTACTTTCACTTGAGGAAAAATTTGTTGAGGTATTTCTACTCTTCCAGTTTTATTTGTGTTCTCTGTTTTGCTGCAACAATGATTTTAATCTCAGATCTGATCAGAACCTGCAGCAGTTGGAACAGAACTGAGCTGCTGGTTCTGGTTCTGCTCCGGCTAACGATTGACAGGACCGTCCCGACCTTTACCCTTTACCCTTTACCCTAACCTCGGCTCATCAGAACCTCAGTGATGTGCTCAGAAAGGTCCGGTCCGGTTCCAGATGTTTCCCGCTCCAGCCAAGCTGACTCAAATGATTGCATCACTTCCTGTGCATGTCTGCAGCCTGGTGGTCTAATCCAGGTGAGCAGCAGCACGGAGCCGGCTGGAGGCGGCTAGTCTGCAGGAGCCGCTCTAAATGAAACTGCAGCTGTTGAACCAGGAAGTTCCAACGGTGCCATGATCAGCAATATGAGTTACCATGACGACGCAGATGATACACAGCACACAGGTTTGTATTTCTGACCATATACATGACCTCTAACCCTAACCCTGACCCAAAGAAGGTCAGAAGGTTAGTAAATATGACAGTAAATTGTAGAACTAAGAAGAATAGTTCGACACACACACACACACACACCACACACACACACACACACACACACACACACACACACACACACACACACACACACACACACACACACACACACACAGACGCTGAGGTAAACACTCTGTCTCATCAAGTTAATTAATCCTGAATAGCTGCTTTGTTTAATCCGGCTTCCTGTCACTCTGACCAATCAGGGCTGCTGATGTCATCCTCTCCCTTCCCCCACCATGCCATGTGTGTGTGTGTGTGTGTGTGTGTGTGTGTGTGTGTGTGTGTGCTCTGTTATCGTAGCAGCATCAGTGTGAGGAAGAAGTTCGTATGAAGCGTCTCTGTTTTCCTTTGAGGGGCGACCACAACCTGCTGACCCCTGACACACACTCTGGGTGAGTCTCACACACACACACACACACACACACACACACACACACACACACACACACACACACACACACACACACACACAAATGGAAACTGCCTTGACTAACTTGCAGAACTGGGGTTTCTGGGGTCACATGTCGGGTTTTTAAGCTCTGACTGTCTCAGGTTACAACAGGAAATAAGATCAGTTACCATGTCGATGCAGATGATACACAGCTCTGCTTTATGATGTCACCAGGTGACCTTTGACCCATCCATTCTCTGAACAGATGCTAAGAACAGATAAAGGTGTGGATGAGACAAAACTTTGTCCATCTGAACAGAAACTGAAGTTACTGAAGAGGAATGATCTAGAATTATCGATCTAGAGTCAGCTTCAGTTCTTCCAGCCGTAAACTAGAGATCAGGCTGACCTCTGACCTCTGACCTGAGCCTCCAGAGCCTCATGAAGCCGGTTCCTCAGTGGACCTTCTAGCAGCTGCAGAACATTTCAGGCCAGAGGACGAAAGTCTGAGACCAGAGAGACGAAGCAGAAGCTGCAGCTGGAGACCTGAGTAGAACCAGGAGGGTGGAGACACCACTGGTTCTACACACCTGGTTCTACACCACCTGTTCTACACCACTGGTTCTACACCACCTGGTTCTACACCACCTGGTTCTACACCACCTGGTTCTACACCACCTGTTCACACCACCTGTTCTACACCACCTGGTTCTACACCACCTGGTTCTACACCACTGTTCTACACCACCTGGTTCTACACCACTGGTTCTACACCACCCCACTGGTTCTACACCACTGGTTCTACACCACCTGGTTCTACACCAGCTGGTTCTACACCACCTGGTTCTACACCAGCTGGTTCTACACCAGCTGGTTCTACACCACCTGGTTCTATACCACCTGGTTCTACACCACCTGGTTCTACACCAGCTGGTTCTACACCAGCTGGTTCTACACCACCTGGTTCTACACCAGCTGGTTCTACACCACCTGGTTCTACACCACCTGGTTCTACACCAGCTGGTTCTACACCACCTGGTTCTACACCACCTGGTTCTACACCAGCTGGTTCTACACCACCTGGTTCTACACCAGCTGGTTCTACACCACCTGGTTCTACACCAGCTGGTTCTACACCACCTGGTTCTACACCACCTGGTTCTACACCACCTGGTTCTACACCACCTGGTTCTACACCACCTGGTTCTACACCACCTGGTTCTACACCACCTGGTTCTACTCCACCTGGTTCTACACCACCTGGTTCTTCATTGGTAGTTTATAAATCACTGAAAGATTAAAGATCTGCTCCTGGATCAACCTGCTGGTTCTGGTTCTGGTTCTGCATCATCACAGATCTGGAATAAACTTCCAGAAAACTGCAAAACAGCTGAAACACAGAGTTCCTTTAAGACTAAACCAGCTGGTTGGAGCTGATTTTGAAACATAATAAATGAAACATTGATCAATAATCAATCGACATGTGAAAATGTTACGCTTCAGTAATTCTACGTCTGTATTTCTGTGTTTTATGACGTAAAGCACCTGAACTGCCTGTTACACAAATAAACTTCACTTGACCAGAACCAATGGAACCACAACCAGTTATTCCTCGCCGGCCTCTCACTGCTCTACCTGTCCTTTGTCTTCAGGTCGGTGGGCGGGGCATCGCTGCCAGGACACCTGAGCAATCCGTCCACCAGGTGGCGCCGGTCTGCGTCTCCAACTCGCCGCCTGCGGTTCGAGGATGAGACAGAGACGGAGGCAGAGTCTCGTTACCTGGAGCGGCAGCAGGGGACAGGTGTCCAGGTGTCCAAACCGGACCTGAACCAGCTCAACGTCAGAGGAAGACCGGCGATGATGGTGGCGATGTCTGGAGCCCAGCTGGACTGCCACCTCACTCTGCGTCCACCTGTAGCCCAGGTGAGGGGGCGGGGCCTGAACAGACCCCTCCTCCAGGTGCGGACGGAGGTCCTCAAAGACTCTTATATCGGCTGCATCTCACCTGCTGACTCAGGTGAGGGAGGGGGTGGGGCTCTTAGCAGGATGGATAAAACAGGTACAAACCAGGTGACAGCTTCACAAGCCCCGCCCACTGTCGAAACACCTGCCAACCCCTATGCCTTGTACCCGGTGGGCACGCCGTCGCCCCAGCCACCTACCTGCAACCATCATGACCATACACGTCCTTCCCCTGTAACCCCGCTACCTGTGACATCACTGATGATGTCACAGAATGGAGGGCTTCATAACACAATGATGGGAAACCAGCAAGAGAAGAAGAAATGCTCTGATCCCCAGCCTGGCTCTGAACTGAAGAAGAAGACGGACTGGTCTCACTCAGGTGAGAACAGGACTGACCTGTAGACACGATGAGCTCAGACGACCACCTGGTCAAACGTCCAGGTGGTCAGGCAGAGTGAGCTGCAGGTAATCAGAGGGAAAAGCTGCTCTTTGACTGGAGGCTAACAGTTGGAAGCTAACTGTATTTGTTTCCACTTATAATCTCTGATTTATGTTCTTAAAATGGGTTTTAAATCTTTTTTCCATTTAAAACAAAGAAATCAGGTAATTTTTGCTCTGACTGATCAGAACCTGAACAGAATCATAATTGGCCTTAAAGCATCAATTATAAGTTTTAAAGTAAAGAAACTCCAGGATCGATCTGAAAAAGCTGGTTTTACACAGAATGTTGCTTCTTTTTGTTTCCTACAATCTTTACTTTTCAGTTAATGACAGAATGTGAACTCAGGTCGTGAACTCTGTGGTCAAAAGGCAGAATCAGCGAATCTTTACATTTATTTGGACACAATGAGCTGAAAGACAGAAGTTGGATAAAACTGAAAAACTGATAAGAGAAGATCAATTTCAATGCGTTTTACAATATTTATAAAAAAGCATTAACATTTATTGGTGACATCACATTTCTGGTCCACAGCTGAAGACAAAGCCCCGCCCACCTCAGGTAGCCCAGATGGACACCGCAGACATCCAATCAGAGAAGAGCTGCACAGTGTTGTTTCACATCCTGGGCGGTGAGTTTAGACCCCAACTGATGACATCATTAAAACCAGACTGATGACATCATCATTGCCAGGTGTTGCATCCCTAAGGCTGCTGTAACAATAAATAACCAGGGAGTGAAGAGACAAAACCAGGAGGGTATAGTTAGTTTTATTTTTCTAAAGTAATCTATAAATAATCTCAGGGTTAGAGTGAGAACCTAGGAGAAAAGAAAGGGGAGAGCAACAAAACAATCAAAGCTGCAGCACACATGCTGCCCAGTTGGCTCCCCATCCAGATTCATTCTGTGCTGATCCAGAGTCAGAGTGAAACCAGCTGTGGCTGCTGGGAGCTACAGGCTCCACCGCTGCATGTAGCACCAGGCCAGGCTGACCAGGGGCTTCGGCTCCACGGTTTCCTGCTTTGTGTCCTTCAGACTCACATTGCATAGCACGTCCCAATTCTCCACTTCCTGCTTTAGCCCCGCCTCCTTTTGGGTCCTCTTTCTGCACATCTGCTAAACCTGGTTCCAGGAGAACTTTGGTGAAGTATATTACCCACAATTCTTTGCTGCATGTGTTGTTTTGAATTAAAAGGTGGAAATATAGTTACAAAACAATCGTTTTCAAATGTAAAGTATTGGAATAATTGTTGTTTTACTCTACTGTACATTTGTTCAGCATTCAGCAGCTCATAACAAAACACATCTAAACGACCAAATGTCTCCTGCAAAACAATGTCTACTGTACACTAAAACTGATTGCTTGTTGTACTTTTTTGAAAATGCCTGAATGGTGATCGGTCGGCCATTTTGGAGGCGGAGGTGAATTGTCCCAATTCTCACATTTTTACTGCTTGTAACCTCGAACCCTGATGTGCACTTTGACTGAGTCCAACTTCATAGGGGGCACAGGGCGAGTTTTGGGACTGGACTCAGTCTGAGCCACCAGAACCAGCAGCTGGACGCTTTGGACTCTGATTGGTTTAACCTAAAACTGAAACTGAGGTTTAAATGGTTAATGTTGAGGAATCAGATTCTAACTTGTTCTTCATAACCGGCCTTTAAACTGCCAACCAATCAGGAGCAACTTGAATAAATCTGAGATTAAATTAACTGATGACAAGGAAATCGAAAAAATCATTGAAAATATTGCAGATAAAGGTAAAATCAAATTTCCATATTTATTTGACAATGTGTAAAAGGCAGCAGCTTTTTCTGATCAGATCTCTGATCGGTTTTTCTTAGAAATGAACCAATCGGTTCTCTTTTGTTGTCTTCAGATTCAGTAGAGCTGGACCCTCTCGTCTCTCTCTGCATCGCCTTTTCTCCTCGGTCAAACTGAGCAAGACTCAAACCGCCAGCCTTGACCGACTGGTTCCCCCGGTTCCTGACCGTCTTCCCAGTGACGGCAGGAACTGCAGCCTGTGGAAGAAATCTCCTTCTGCTCAGTCTCTCAGTGTGGGAAGATTTTCTGTTGTAGATCCTGATTTTTGAACACTAGACATTTTGTTTTGCTGAGTGTGTGTCCTGTCTGTCCTGCAGGGGGCGCTGGGACTGCAAATGAAGAAGTCGTCATCAGTGCAGAGTTTTGGTTCTGAGGAGAGCAAGAACTGCAGCGTAGATTACAGACCAGCTGATGTAAGTCAGCTGACCACCGTCCCACCCAATCACAGCTCAGTTTCCTCCCTGTCTGTCCATCCATGTCTGAGGTCAGAGGTCATCGGTCGGTCCCGCTCAGGGTTCTGATGGAAATGAGTGGACCATCAGATCAGAGCCGACTGATGATGAGCCACAGGGCAGAGCGAGCTTCCAAACTGGAAACCACTGAAACCAGTTTAGTTTGCAGCGCTGAATGTAACTAATGGAATTAATGGCACCTGATTTTTTTTTTTACAGTCTAATCCCTCTTTAGAAACATTTTGTCACCCCCTGGTGTTCACTGGTGGAATAACACAAAACGAAGTGGACTGGAGTTGGACCAACAACTGCTGTTACTGGGTTGATTCAATGGATATTAAACTGGATTAAATAAAACTTTTTGTACTTTTGACTCCTCGTCTGTTTTAAATGTCTATATTCACCCAAGGTTAAAAGTATGAAACATATTTTAACCTCTTAAGTTCCTGCTTCAAGTTTTCAAAATGTTGAAATGAATGGCGTCTCATTCCTGGTTCCTCTGGCAGCAGAAACTCCGTCGCTTCCAGATTCACTTTTCAGCTTCGGTTCAATGGACCCGACATCAGAGAAACCACCAAGAAGGTTCTGATCCAGCTGGTTCCGTCGCCTAGCCCCGTTAGTGGAGCTATGCTAACGCCTAGCCCTGTTAGCATGCTATGCTAAGGTATAAACATGTATTCAACATATATTATTCAGTATTAATCATTATTTATTTGTTTGCATAGTTATATAAATATGTATTGATGTTACTAAATAATTTATTAAATACATGATGAACGGCTGTGTGCTTAATATGCTCATCATACATCAATATCAGAATATTACATTCCTATTCTATTGTTATAGCCACTAAGCATATTTAAATATGCTGAACTATGTATTAAAAACATACTAAATAATACAATTGTTTATAAATGTAGCTTTGATAGATGTCTGAATATGGTTTCCAGTAACAAAAAAGCGTGTTATGATCGATTAAATGCGCTGATACGTCATTGTGCTGCTAAACACATAACGCTGAGTGGAGTGGTGGACCGCTCCAAGATGGCCGCCCGCTCCAAGATGGCCGTCCTAAATCTCGTCAGCGACAATAGGAGAGAGCGGCCATGAGGGTCTATCCTTATTGTAGGAGCTATTTTCTCATTTTTTGGTTAAATCTTAGAATTTAAATTGTTTAGTTTATTCTTATTATTTGTTTATTTCCTAGTTGATTTATCATTAGAATTTTTGTTTAATTTGATTAAGAATTCACTTAATGAGTTAATGAATGTCAGGTTGGGCTGTGGGTATTTCAGGGTATAACTAGGTGGGTCTTATTATGCACGTGGTGGTCATGAGGTTTGTTACCAGCCTACAGAATCGGTCACATCAGTCTCACTAGTCAAACAACAGATACAGGAGTCAGAGCAGAAGCCTGGAACCTTTTGCCTGAACAGTAAAATAAAACCAAAGAACTATATTTTGACCTTTGATCCTTTTTTGCTGCGTAAACCAGAATCCACGGTGCATCAGGTGACTATTTGAGTTGGATTCACTTTTGTTTTGATCACCTTCGAGTTTTGAGTTTTTTGATTTTTAAGTTTTGGGACAGATAGTCACTACACTGATATTATGTCTACGCCTTTACTAAGCTGAAATAAAGCGAACTGCTCCTTTAATAAAGCTGGAGTTTCCAACAAGATGCTTTAATAAAGTTGATCAGTCAGAAATGAAATGTTTCATTGACGTCACATGACCAAACGGCTGTCACACCTGATGTGTAAAGCCATGATTGACTGCTTCTTGGTCAGCTGTTCTCATAAAGAGCTCATTTATCAGACTTCCTGTTGCTCCTTCAGAATAAGAGTCTGTCAGAAGGTGCTTCTACCGCTGAGCTGAGTTTACTGACAGAGAGAAGCTTTTATTGTGAAGGAGCAGCAGGAAGTGTGGTTGAGGACTCAAATCTATATCCTAAACACTTTCAATAATCTGAATTCAAACGTCAACATATCACTTAAACTGTTTAACAAAGTAAAAGTTTTCAGTAAACAAAACAAACACAAACAAAATTTAGTGTTTTTAAGTTAGTTCCACCAAATTAACCAGTTAAAATGAACCAGTTTAAACTCTTCTAGTTCAGAGTGAGGTTTGTTTTGGTCCTGGAGAAACTAAAACGGATGTTTGGGTCAGGGTTCTGGTTCTGGTTCTCTAAGAAACATTATTGAAAGAATAATGTTTCCTGATGTTTTTACATTTTATGAAACTGAAAACTGTTCAGTCTAAAGGTGGAGCAGAGTTCACTGTCTGGGTCCAGTCCACCAGAACCTCCAGAACTAGGTGTGCACCGATTTATCGGCCAGCCGATTTATTGGTGCAGATTTTCTTTGTTTTGGGAGATCAGTGATTGGACAACCTGATCTACATCAGCAAAGCTCTAAAAATCAGCCACTGTCCTCTGCTGAGGTTACACTGTTAGCCCCGCCCACCAGGTTAGCCCCGCCCACCAGGTTAGCCCCGCCCTCCACATCCTGTCTGCAGTAACAATAGCCGCCCCAGTTATCCAAATAAATAATTTTATTTATCGACATTCCAGACAAAGAAAGTCGGACTCGGCAGCTCGGGCTTTTTAAAGAGCGATTATTGGCCATCGGTCAGAAAACTGCAATCGGTGCACTCCTAACCAGAACCTCCAGAACCCAGCCTCCTGCTGCAGGCAGGAGCCAATCAGATTAAAGCTCAAACGGGTCAAAGTGGCTCTGAGTGAACAGAATGGACCCAGGTTCTGCTGAGTCATCAGGTCCATGTTGGACAGGAACTAGTTAGACTGGTTGGTTTTAGAGTTATGCTAGGTACTTTCAGAATATTAAAAGCAAACAAAAACAAACTGAACAGACTTCTTTTTTCTCTGAAATAAAGTTCAACAAGTGAAAATCACAGCAGGAACATGTCGGACCGGACCGGACCGGACCGGGTCCAGAGGGCTGGGATCAGCGGTTTGGGTCGATGTGATGCTTCAGTCAGAGGATGAAGAAGAGGATGATGACGACCAGTAGGATCAGCAGCAACACTCCAATCGCACACCACTGGCGGCGATCTGAGGAGAAACCAACCAATCAGTGATCAGATAGACAGACACGCCCCTAAAACACACAGCTCTGTCCAATCAGAGCTCCAAATCACTGAATTCTACCCAATCAGAACCCAGACTGAGCTTCTGAATGAATAATATGTTGCCGGGCAGATTACCGCTGTTCATGTGTGAGACTTTAGCGAGTTTCTTCATGACGGTGTCCAGGCGGGACTGAGTGCTGTCCATCTCATGTCCAAAGTCGTCCAGCATCCTGATGGGTAGACAAGACTTAGCAACCGGACCGGACCAGAACTGGACCAGAACTGGACCAGAACTAGGGTTATTGTAATCATGTATTCTATCAATATTCTGATGATTTCTCGAGTAATCGAATAAAAAAATGATCAAATAAAATATTGGTAAATCTAGCATAACAACAGTGTTATTATCAGATATCAATCAGGCCAATTTTTCATATTTCAGCTTCCCTAACAATAACTTTTCTTTAGTTTAGAAAATTAACTTGTAACAATAATAGCTCACTTTCTAAGCTAAACTGAAAAGTTATAGAAAAATCTGAAATTATATTGAATTTAATAATAAAGAGGCAGGCTCACAGATACGCTTATAAAATATGTCTATGGTGCTAGCATCTTTTTTTACTCCAGCCTTTAGTTTATGATTCATCTTCATTCAGTTTAATAGTTGAACTCTGACCTTGCCCAGACATTTATAGCTTTGTGTTCATGTTAGCGAAGGGATGTAGCTACGTGTCGCCACGATGCGCTCCGCCACACGTTGGTTGAGACCAGGATGATCTGAAATTTATTTTGCGCTTCGTCCTTAAAGCTACACTTATGTTACGAATCAGCTACAGAACAGCAACAGGTGTTCTGTCTGTCTGTCATACCCATCAATCCAGCATACCTTATGGCAGGTTTCCAAACCATTTCTGGGCCCACATGGCTGACAGATAGCCGTCTGGTTGAACGGTGTGTGTGAGCGAAGGGGGTGGATTCTTGGAGGCTCTGTTCTACTCGGCCCCGGCTCCAGATGAACAAGGGGGACAGACAACAACACCAGTAGCCTACAAGCTACTTGTTAACAAGCTTAAGGTGATGTATTGGTATTAGCTAGTCACCTTTAGCTTTTAGCTAACTTTACCTGCATCCAGCAGCTTCACTCAACTCAGTCTGTTAGTTTGGGGGAAAAACTGTGAAAAGTTCTTTGCTGCCATGATTCTAACACACACCTGCTCCGCACAGCAGCAGGTCTCCTTCACCATAGACATATAATATTAGAGTAGACCCCACATTGGCTGCTCTGGTGCAGGAAATACGGCGGCCATCTTGGAGAGGTCGTCTCTCCTACTTTGCTCAACCAAAACAGCAGAAGATGCCTCAGCACTGAGGATATTGTTGTTCTGATCGATTTTGGTAAAAGGAAAAGCAGTTTTTAAACAATTAAATAACTTCCTAACAATAATGAATCGCTTTGACTCCTTCCAGTCTGGTTTCCAGTCTCACCAGAGCACGGAGACGGCCTAGTCAAAGTGTTCAATGATATCCATATAAATACAGACTGTGGGAGAACCACAGTGCTGGTTCTGGTTCTGTTGGACCTCACTGTTGATCAGGACATTTTACTGAACCGACTGGAGAGTTGGGTCGAACTCTCCGGTCCAGTGCTCAACTGGTTTGAATCCTACATAAAGAACAGGGATTTCTTTGTTTCAATCGGAAACTTCTCATCAGAGAGGTCAAAGGTCACATGTGGGGAACCCCAAGGTTCAATCCTAGGACCCCTTCTTTTCAATATTTATATGCTCCCACTGGCTCAGGTTATAACAGGAAATGGGATCAGCTACCATATCTATGATACACAGCTCTACATCACGATGTCACCAGGTGACCTTTGACCCCATCCAGTCACTGAACAGATGCTTAGAACAGATCAATGTGTGGATGTGCCAAAACTTTCTCCAGCTGAACAGAAACAAAACTGAAGTTATTATATTTGGACCTAAAGAGGAGCGAACCAGAATCAACGCACAGCTTCAGTTATTACAACTAAAAACCAGCAATCAGCCCGAAACCTGAGAGTAGTGATGACCTCTGACCTCTGACCTGAACCTTCAGAGCCACATTAAGACAGTCATAAAGTCGGCCTTCTATCACCTGAAGAACATCTCCAGGATTAGAGGACTTATGTCTCAGATCAGAGAAACTCATCCATGTGTTTATCTTTTCCTGCAGCAGCGTCTTCACAGGTCTGACTAATAAATCAATCAAACAGCTGCAGCCGATCCAGAAGCTGCTGCAGCTGTTCTGACTAAAACCAGGAAGATGGAGACATAAATCCAGGTTTAAAGTTCCTCCTCTGGCTCCCTGTAGCTCAGAGAATAGACTTTAAAATACTGATGTTAGTTTATAAATCACTGAACGGTTTAGCACCACAATAATTTAAAGATCTGTTATTGCTGTACCAACCGTCTGGACCCCTCAGGTTCTGGTTCTGGTTCTGCTCTGCAGCCCCAGAACCAACTTCCAGAAAACTGTAAAGCAGCTGAAACACTGAGAGCCTTTACATCCAGACTAAAACCCACCTGGTTAGAGCTGCTTGTGGCTAAATTAGGGTTTCAGTGGGTTTTGATGACTTTGATGTTTTTAATGTTTTATCTTTACTTTTTATTGATGTATTAATTTCTTTTTATTTCTCTTCCTCACTGTTTACGTTTTAAAGATGTCAAGAGGCGCGGTGCTGCCCCCCGACTCGTCAGGGTTTAACGTTTTGATTCTTCACGTCACTTCCTGTTTTGATTTTCATGAAACTCTTGCTGCTGAAATCTGCTGTTAAATAACATCTGATGGATTGAAATGAAACATTTTTACAGGTAAAATTTCCTCCAGGAATTTTAATAATCGTTACAGCGCTAACCGGAACCAGAACCAGAACCCAACCAGACTGAGTGCCGTCCATCTCATGTCCAAAGTTGTTCACTAGACTGGTACCAGAACCGGTACCAGACTGGTACTGGAACCAGAACTAACCTCATCTGGACCAGAACCGGCACTGGATTAGACCCAACTGGACCAGTTGGTAGTTCCAGTCAGAACTGGGTTCTTACCCGGCCTGCTCGTCCAGCTCCAGGCCGATCCGCTCCGACATGTTCTTCAGAACCCCGATGGTTCCGGAAACCCGCTCCAGCTGCTCGTCCTGCTGCTCCGCAATCAGCTGCAACACAAAGTGGCGGGTCAGTTCGGGTCAGAACTGGAACCGACGGCTGTGGTTCTGGAACTGGCAACCAGAACCACAGCAGCAAGTTCTGCTACCTGCTGCTGTGTCTGCTGCTCGCCGATGAACTGAGTGTTGGCGTTCTGCGGCCGGTGGTCCGGTGGGCCGAACTGATCGGAACCAGGCTGCCAGATGGGATCCTGGGAGTCTCCCAGCAGAACCTAACAGAACCAGAACCCGTTCAGATTGTTATCAGCAAGAGACGCGACCAATCAGAGAGCTCAAACTGAGTCACAGCAGCTGATTGGCTGTTGAGGGCCTGTACCTGTTTGCCGTATCTGTCAGCAGTACCAGAACCAGCTGCTGGACCCGACATCTGTTCTTTCATGTCCTGTTAAACAGAGAACCAGCCGAGTACCGGGTCAGACCAGCTCGGGACCCGGTAGGGTTAGGTTTGGAGAAGGTCAAACCTACCTGGACGGTGAGGCGAGTGCTGGTGATGAAGGCCTTCCTCTTCGTCAGCTCGGCAGCGTCCAGGTGGAACTTCCTGGGGTTG
This sequence comes from Poecilia reticulata, assembly GCF_904066995.2. NCBI lineage: Eukaryota > Metazoa > Chordata > Actinopteri > Cyprinodontiformes > Poeciliidae > Poecilia > Poecilia reticulata. Next base: position 14,602 of record NW_027675133.1, on the reverse strand, counting down.
GACTCCACGATGCCTTAAGGGACGTCAAGGACAACGGAGACTTGGGATGGGGACTCGGAGACAGAGTGGAGGACAGACTGGGGACAAGGATACTGATGGTCTCGTCCAGGTCCTCCAGGTCCCACTCGATGGACCGCAGGCCGTTCCGCAGCTCATTGGTCGTCCAATCCGCTTCCTCCCTGGAGGCTCCGCCCACTTCCTGCTGCAGCTCCACCCAGCGGCGATGGAGGCTCTGGGCAGCGTGAACCGCCTTCTCTACCTCCCTGCACACAGAACCAGAACCGAGTCAGAGTCAGAACCAGAACCGTGTTTAATTTCCCTTTGGGATCAGTAATGTATTCGTGAACTGGACCCACACGGTCCAACTGGACCTCTGGCGGGTCGGTGGTACCTGCAGGTAGGGTTACCTGCTCAGGTGTGTCTCAGAGGGTCAGTTAGAGCAGATTACCAAGCTAACCAGCTGCAGGCTCAGGTCACGTGCTCATCACGTGACCCCCTGTTGAACATCAGGTCCAGTTTCAGATATTTATTTTGGTCTGAACCTGAACGCATCGTTGTTTCTATTCAGTCTCATCACACGACCAGGTTAGCAACTGATGCTCCTCAACCAGCTGAACTGGTTCAACTGGTCAGACTGGTGCCGGCCTGGGTGCTAGTCTGACCAGTTTAACCGGTAACCAGGGGTTCGGGCTCGGTTCTGGTTCGGTTTGATGCTAGCTGCTGTGGCTGCGGAGGTTCTGACCCTTTAACGACGAAGAACGGTCTTCCATGGACATGGTGCCGGTTCTGGTTCACTCCATCCCTAAGACGTTCCGGTCCGGATCCACCGATTCGGCTTGGTTCTGATTATTGCCCAGTTCTCGTCACCAGGGTAGCCGCAGCTAACTGCGCTTTGTTTACAAGTAGCAACGGAAACCACGCAGTGACGTCACTTCCTAGTGAACAGATCAAACAGAGCCGCCTCCTGCTGGTGGACTGGAGATGACAGTGAAGGAAAGAAAAACTTCTTCTTCTTCTTCTTCTTCTTCTTCTTCTTCTTCTTCTTATTTATTAATCTTGTATTTTTAAGAAAAATAAATAAAACTTTCCTTAATCTATAAATCTCCATTATGTTTCCTTCATTTCCTAATATTCCTTTAAGACTCCATTCCTGTCCTTCCAACCATTGTTTTCAGATTCATATGTTCTACATGTTCTTTCTCTCCACATCCTTCACATTTATCATTACTTTCTTCCCTATTAAATATAAGGTGTCATTTAAATAGGTATGACCTGTTTAATCTTGTCATAATTATTTCTTCCCTTCTGTTTCTCTCATTAATATTTCTAATTAATACTGACTTTGTACTTTATATAATCTTCTCCCTTCTTATCTTCATTCCACCTTTTTTGACATTTTTCTATTTCTTCATTTTTAATACAGGATTCCCCTTTCCCAAAAGGAATTATTATTGTTATTGCCATTTCTAAAGCCCTTTTTGCTAATTTATCTGCTTTTTCATTTCTTTAACCCTTCATGAGCTGGTACCCAGCAGAACCAAACATCAATGCCACCTCTATATATTCTAAATAAACTATGCAGAGTTTCTAATACTAAATCTTTCCTATCATTTCCTTCTCCCTGAATACTTTCTAAAGCTGCTTTAGAGTCTGTACATATCACCACCTGTCTGGTCGAACCTCCTCTACCCACTGCAAGCCTAATATAAACAGATAGCTGATCTGATGGTCTTTTGGAGATGTGGATTTCAAACTCTGGTATATTTATTCCTATTCCCACACATCCTTGAAGATTGTTAGAACCGTCTGAATAAATTTGGAGGTAGTTATAATATGATTATCTTAAATATACATCAGTCAGTCTTTACCCCTATTTCATTTAAATTCCAGTCGTTTTCATTTTAAGAAGTCTCATGTCTACATTAACTCAGGAATAACCATGGAGGAATAACACTAATCGGATTAATCTGAGCTGTTTTCTTTTCCTCTAATCCAAACATTTGGTCAATTTACTTATCCATCCATCCATTTTCTTCCGCTTATCCGGGCTCGGGTCGCGGGGGCAGCAGCTTCAGAAGGGAGGCCCAGACTTCCCTCTCCCCAGCCACTTCTTCCAGCTCCTCCGGGGGAATCCCAAGGCGTTCCCAGGCCAGCCGAGAGACGTAATCCCTCCAGCGTGTCCTGGGTCTTCCCCGAGGCCTCCTCCCGGTGGGACGTGCCCGGAACTCCTCACCAGGGAGGCGTCCAGGAGGCACCCTGACCAGATGCCCAAGCCTCAACTGGCTCCTCTCGACGTGGAGGAGCAGCGGCTCTACTCTGAGTCCTCCCGGATGACCGAGCTTCTCTCTCTAAGGAGAGCCCAGCCACCCTGCGGAGGAAACCCATTTCGGCCGCTTGTACCCGTGATCTCGTTCTTTCGGTCATGACCCAAAGCTCATGACCATAGATGAGGGTGGGAACGTAGATCGACCGGTAAATCGAGAGCTTCGCTTTTGGCTCAGCTCTCTCTTCACCACGACGGACCGGTACAGCGCCCGCTTCACGGCAGACGCTGCCCCATCCGCCTGTCGATCTCCCGCTCCTTCTTCCCTCATTCGTGAACAAGATCCCCAGATACTTAAACTCCTCCACTTGAGGCAGGACGACCCCCCTGACCGGAGAAGGGACTTTTCCGGCTCAAGACCATGGCCTCGGATTTGGAGGCACTGAGCCTCATACCGGCCGCTTCACACTCGGCCGCGAACCGCTCCAGTGAGAGCTGCAGATCACGATCCGATGAAGCCAACAGGACCACATCATCCGCAAAAAGCAGAGATGTGATCCTAAGGCCACCAAAACGGATCAACACCTCGGCTGGTCAGAGATTCTGTCCATGAAGGTAATGAACAAAATCGGTGACCAAGGGCAGCCTTGGCGGAGTCCAACTCTTACCGGAAACGAGCCCGACTTACTGCCGGCAATGCGGACCAGACTCTGACACCGGTCATACAGGGACCTGACAGCCCGTATCAAAGGGCCCGGTACCCCATACTCCCGGAGAACCCCCACAAGGCCCCCCTAGGGACACGGTCGAACGCCTTCTCCAAGTCCACAAAACACATGTAGACTGGTTGGGCGAACTCCCAGAACCCTCCAGGACCCTGCTGAGGGTGTAGAGCTGGTCCAGTGTTCCACAACCAGGACGAAACCACACTGCTCTTCCTGAATCCGAGGTTCGACTATCCGACGGACCCTCCTCTCCAGGACCCCTGAATAGACCTTACCAGGGAGGCTTAAGAGTGTGACCCCCTGTAATTGGAGCACACCTCCGGTCCCCCTTTTTAAACAGGGGGACCACCACCCCAGTCTGCCAGTCCAGGGGAACTGCCCCGATGTCCATGCGATATTGCAGAGTCGCGTGAGCCAACACAACCCCGCAACATCCAGAGCCTTAAGGAACTCTGGGCGGATCTCATCCACCCCCGGGGCCTGCCACCGAGGAGCTTTTTGACCACCTCGGCGACCTCGTCCCAGAGATTGGAGAGCCCAACCCAGAGTCCCCATGCTCAGCTTCCTCAACAGAAGCATGTTGGTGGGATTGAGGAGGTCTTCGAAGTATTCCGCCCACCGGCCCACAACGTCCCGAGTTGAGGTCAGCAGCGCACCATCCCACTATAAACAGTGTTGGTGCTGCACTGCTTCCCCTCCTGAGACGCCGGATGGTGGACCAGAATCGCCTCGAAGCCGTACGGAAGTCTGTCTCTATGGCCTCTCCAAACTCCTCCCACGCCCGAGTTTTTGCCTCAGCGACAACCTGAGCCACATGCCGTTTCGCCCACCGGTACCCATCAGCTGCTTCTGGAGTCCCACAGGCCAAAAAGGCCCAATAGGACTCCTTCTTCAGCTTGACAGCATCCCTCACCGAAGGTGTCCACCAACGGGTTCGAGGGTTGCCGCCGCGACAGGCACCAACAACCTTGCGGCCGCAGCTCCGATAGCCGCCTCGGCAATGGAGGTACGGAACATGGTCCACTCAGACTCAATGTCCCACCTCCCCCGGAACGTGTTCGAAGTTCTGCCGGAGATGAGAGTTGAAGCTCCGTCTCACAGGGACTCCGCCAGACGTTCCCAGCAGACCCTCACTACACGTTGGGCCTGCCAGGTCTGACCGGCTTCCTCCCCCACCACCGGAGCCAACTCGTCACCAGGTAGTGGTCAGTGGACAGCTCCGCACCTCTCTTCACCGAGTGTCCAAGACATACGGCCGCAAATCGATGAGACGATGACAAAGTCAATCATCGAACTGCGGCCTAGGGCGTCCTGGTGCAAGTGCACATATGGATGCCCTTATGCCTGAACATGGTGTTCGTGATGGACAATCCGTGACGAGCACAGAAGTCCAACAACAGAACACCGCTTGGGTTCAGATCGGGGGGGCCGTTCCTCCCAACCACGCCTCTCCAGGTCTCACTGTCATTGCCCACGTGAGCGTTGAAGTCTCCCAGTAGAACAAGGGAGTCCCCAGGAGGGGCACTCTCCAGTACCCCTCTAAGGACTCCAAGAAGGGTGGGTAATCTGAACTGCTGTTCGGCCCGTAAGCACAAACAACAGTCAGAACCCGTCCCCCACCGTAGGCGGAGGGAGCTACCCTCTCGTTCACGGGGTGAACCCCAACGTACAGGCGCCCAAATGGGGGCAACAAGTATGCCCACTCCAGCCCGGCGCCTCTCACCGTGGGCAACTCCAGAGTGAAGTACGTCCAGCCCCTCTCAAGGAGACTGGTTCCAGAACCAGAGCCATGCGTCGAGGTGAGGCCGACTATTTCTAGCCGGAACCTCTCAGCCTCGCACACTAGCTCCGGCTCCTTCCCCACCAGAGAGGTGACGTTCCACGTCCCAAGAGCTTCTGCAGCCATGGATCAGACCGCCAGGGTCCTCTCCCTCGGCTGCCGCCCATAGCACAATGCACCCGACCCCTTTGGCCCTCGGACAGGTGGTGAGCCCATCGGAAGGGGGACCCACGTCTCCTCTTCGGGCTGAGCCGGCCGGGCTCCGTGGGTAAAAGCCCGGCCACCAGGCGCTTGCCATCGTGCCCCACCTCCAGGCCTGGCTCCAGAGTGGGGCCCCGGTGACCCGCGTCCGGGCGAGGGAAAACGCAGTCCAAAGTTCGTATTCATCATAGGGGTCTTCGGGCTGCACTTTGTCTGGTTCCTCACCTAGGACCTGTCTGCCTTGGGTGACCCTACCAGGGGCATAAAGCCCCAGACAGCATAGCTCCTAGGATCATTGGGACACTCAAACCCCTCCACCATGATAAGGTGGCAGCCCAAGAGAGGATTACTTATCATCCATCCAAATCCATTACTCGGGAACTTGCATATTCCAAGAGTTTTTTAATATAATTGATGCTACATTCTCTTCTTCATTACTTTTAATTTTCATGCAACATATTAAAGCTAATTTTATTCTTCTCATTTCCAGCGGAGTCTCTCCAGTCTCTATTAGAAGAGCATTAATAGGTGTCGTTTCACCACTCCTGTACGTAAAGCCCTGCTCTGTAGTCTATCTATCTTTTGTAGTGTTTTAGCTGCTGCTCCATATACAAAACTGCCATAATCAATTATTGATCTCATAAGAGCCTATATATGTTAATAATGACTCTCTATCTGCACCCCAGTTATTACCAGCCACAGCCTTTAGTAAATTTATAACTTTCTTACATTTGGTTTCTAAGTTATCTATCTGTTTTCCATGTATGAGAACTATCCAACCATAATCCTAGATATTTAAATTATTTAACCCTTTCCAAAGGCTGTCCGTATAATGTTATTGTTCCTGTATCGATATTTCTTTTATTTGTAACAACCATAAAACAAGACTTGCTTGCTAAAACCAGTTAAAGTCCGCGGGAGGCCAGACTCCTCTAACTATAAGTTAAATCTGTGTGGGACGCGGCGTCCTCTGGTAAGAAATTAAAACCCTGAGAATCCTAGGCACTATCAGGTAAATAAAAGCAGTTAAGTCCGCGGGAGGCCAGACTCCTCTAACTATAAGTTAAAGTCTGTGTGGGACGGCGGCGTCCCCTGCAAAAAGGACAACGGGAGTCCTCTACTAGGTAGTTAAAATCCGCGAAGGGCAGGAGTGTCCTACTTAAAGTGTGAAAGTGTGTGTGAGTGAATGAAAACTGAATATCACTAGATAAACAGTTTTATACCAAAACAACGGGAACAATGGTGAGATTTTGTGGATGTTTGTAGACAAGAAAACTCGCTCTCTGAGTTGAAGTGAGTTTACACAATCTATTTATCACCATCCTGTTGAAATTTTCCAGTGTTAGAACACAGCAGGTGTTGAGACCACACTGGACTAAATTTAGTTCAAAATGGGTACCGGGGGAAGCAAATATAAACAAAAGGTCTTAGAAGACTGTCCAGTAAAGACTGGAAAAGAGTTGAAAAAATAAATGAGGATGCAGTAAACCGCTTTGTTACTGGGTAAAACAGTACGATTTTAATGGCAGTTTAAGTACTATAGCATAAAAGAACTACAGCAAAAATTAGAACAAATGTAATGGAAAAGAAAACAAATGGCAAAAGAGGGTTATGAACAAACAAAAGTCTGGCTCCAAATAGCTGAGAGAAGAGAAGAGGGAGAAAGGAAGGCCAAAGATAAGAGGACGGGAAACGGAGGAGCAGAAAATAAGGCAGAGGAGACAGAGTGTAGAAAGGAGGGGGGAAATAGTAAGAGTACAGTCATGTTCATAGAAAAGAGGATGACAATGACAGTACAGTGTATGCAGCATTACTGAGAGAAGCGAGGCAAGTGCTGCAGGAAGCTGCGGTAGAGCAGCAGCGCCCGGAACTACAAGGAACAACTGCTCCACCCTACCGACACCACAAGGCAGTAATCTATCTGATAGAACCCACCTCCATATGATCCAAATAGATGACGATGATCCACATACATAGATAGTATTGGGTCCACGTGGTTACCTGATGAATATAAGTTGGTAAATCAGATATATGCAGGTTTGAATCATCTATCTGCTGGTGGTGTACTATAAATAAAAATGTTGATAGAATAAACTACATCCACTACAATGTCCAGAGGTTAGGTACAAAACGAGCAAGGTTTCTCAGCCGTCCACGAGCACTGTCAGCTACCTCCCTGATGGCTTTCCAAAATCGCATTGCTGTGGACATGTTGTTGGCGGAAAGGGTGGGGTCTGCGCCTTTTGGGGAGCAGTGCTGCACCTTCATTCCCAACAATACCGCTGCGGATGGCACCTCACCAAGGCCTTGGATGTTTGAGGCCTAAACAGCAAAATGAAAGACCACTCTGGAGCTGATACAGAAATGTGGGACGGTTTGGGTATGTATTTGGCCGATATCAACAACTAATAGTCTCTGTCTTAATTCCATAGCTGTGTTTGCAGCAATACTGACCTTGTGTGGATGTTGTTGTATTCCTGTTTAGAGCTTTAATTCAAAAGCTCATCACCACTGCCATCATCCGATGCAGGAACAATGTATCTCTCCTTCCTCCTGACGACAATAAGATGTAACAGATGCTGAGTCCGTGATGAGAAGATGAAATGTCTCTCAACCTTCCAGACTTGTATCCTGACTCAAATGTTCCTATGTTGAACTTGTAAATACAATGTTATTGATGTAAGGTCGAAATGTGTCCTTTTCCCTCTGAGTGTACCTGTTTTGAACCACTTAATGAATTACCAATAGAAATCGAAAGAAGTTATTGAGTAAGGACTAGCTCTGGCTAAAAATGGCATAAACAGGAGGAAATGTTAGAATATTATTTGTTTAATCTTACTTATATGAAGCTTATAATGTTATGCCACTTTTAGAAGTTTGTTCTGTCTGTTGTTCGTTCACTTCTTGTGTTGCAGAGATAAGCGCAGAGAACAAGAACACACTCCAACGACCTCGAGGAGAATGTGCTGTTCAAGTTATCTTATATGGATAAGAGTTTGCTGTGTCAAGCTTCAACAGAATCTGTTTAGCTGTTTGAAGCTGCTTGTAACTAGGGCGTTTTCTGAATCAATAAAAGAGCGAGGTGAGCAGAGAACTTCAGAGTGTTGGTCGGAGATTGTAACTGAAGCATCTCTGAAGCACTCTCCTCGCGAGTGAAACTATTTACTGACTCTTTGTCTCTGTTTTTTGCAGTGTGTAAGAAATGTCTAGTGTTGAACCTGACACTTGCTGATCATTTAAACCCCCATTCATACGACCATTTTTCCACTTTATTGCTTTTTTAATTTTTCCACTACATGTTTTACATGTTTCCCTCATCCTTTGGCCCCATCATCTGCATACAATGCAGAGTTTATACATTTATCAGTATCAGAAAAATATCATTAATCATTAAATTAAATCATTTTGGACTAATTGCACCACCTTGAGGTAACCCATTCCAATTAAACTTTTTGAATAATCGTTCCAATCTTAACTCTTATTTTCTATCCAGTAAAAATTTGCTATCCATTATACAACTTTCACTAATTCCCATCTGATTGATTTTTATAAGTAATCCTTCTCTCCACAGTGATCATATGTTTTTTCTATATCAAAAAATACTATAATAATTACTCCTTCATTTTAAAGCTTTCTCTATATCATCACATCTGGTTAGAGCATCATTGTTGATCTCCCTGTTCTAAAGCAGCTCTGGGATCCATTCATTAGTTCTTATGCTCAAGAACGTATCCTAATCTACTGACTATTATTTTCTCCATCCATTTACTTAAATGAGAAGTTAAAGTTATTGGTCTAGTATTTGACAAGTAGGATCTTTCCCTGGTTTATTAAATGATGAAGTATATTGCCCTTTTCCAGCTATTTGGTATTAAACCTTCATTCCATATTTTATGAAATAATCATAATATTATTCAATGTTACTTCTGTAGTCTGTCGAACATAGCATAACATAGTGACCTCTCCTGAGCTGAGTATCCTGTCCCTTTCAGTACCGTTTTCATTTCTTTCATGGTTATATTCATGTCTAATGTGACATGCATTTCTGACATTTGTCCAAAATATTTCTATAATTTCAAGTTTCTTTATTTTCTGCTGTCTATGAATGTCTGTAAGATGTCACCACTGTGAACTGCAGCAAATGTCTCCCTAATAAATTGCCTTATCTTTTTAAAACTAAGATTTCCTGCCCTCTGACAATGCTGACATTTTAACTTCATTCCTTTTCACCATCATTTCCTAAACAACAACGTTCTGCAACTTTATTTCTGACTATTGAGGAACAAAACTCTCTCCATGTTTCTTTTTAGCTTCTTTAATATTTTGTGAGTCATTGCTCTTTTCTTTTATATTCAATGAGGTTTCGGTTGTTACATTTTTCTGTATATTTAAATGCTTGTTAGGTTCTTTAATTGCTGTACTGCATTCATCATTCACCAAGGAACTACTTTCTTCTACTTTACTTTGATTTCTGGGATGCTAGAACTTGCAGCATTTAAATGTTTCTGTTATGTGTTTTGAAATTCTTCAATGTTACTTTAATGTACCATATGGCTGGTTTTTTCACAATGATTTTAAATTTTTGCCAATTAGCTTTATTGAACCACCATCTTTTAACATGAATCTTGCTGCCTATTTATACTGTCATTAATTATTGTACTCCCTGGAATGATCACTCCTGATGTAGTCTCCTGTAATATCCATTCACATAAACTAACAAGACAGTCAGTTATTAATGTAACATCTAGACATGAAACTGTGTTTTTATGAATATTTACTCTTGTACCGTTTCCATTATTAAGACAAACTAATGATATTTCATCCATCAGTTCTTCAACTATGATACATTATGATCCGTCTTCTTGTTACCACAGACTATTGAGTGCGTTAAAATCACACCATAATTCTCTTCTATGTATTTTTCCTGCTACTTCTTTAAACATTTCACTATCAAGACTTTTACAAGGATTATAGTAATTTATCATTTTAATATTTCCATATTTTCTTAATTTAAATATTTCTATATTAACACATTCTAGTTCTTTATTCGTTATGTTTTTCTTATAAGCTATTCCATTCTTAATTAAAGTGGCACATCCACCTCCACTACCATGACTTCTATCCTGTCTCTCTATATCCTGGGATTTTAAAATGTTAGGTTTCAACCATGTTTCCTGTATACATATAATATCTAATTATTTCTAAATCATAAATAAACGTTTTAAGTTCTTGTCCACTGGCTATTAAACTTCTAGCATTCCATTGAATAATATGTAGAACATTATAAAAGCTTGAATCCTGAGCATTCTCTGTTGTTTCACTCAAAATGGTTTGAATCTGATCTGCTTGGATTTCTTTCATATCTAAGAATCTCCCTGCTGCTGTTACGATTGCTTTTATTTAATCACTTTTCTTCTTCATTTGAACTGTAACATTGATAATGTGACACATAAATGCTACAAAGTTTTCTTTTTTCACCACCATTGAATTTTCATCCACTCTACATTTATGCTTTTTGTATATTTGTTCCATTCCATTCCCACTATTCCCTCCTGATGGAGAAGCCATGTTGCTACAGTCAATGCACAGTTTATGCAATCCGCCAAATCTAATCCTTCCGCCTTCGTTTGTTTGCTACGTTCACTCGCTTCTCCTTCCACCTCCGTCCGTTTTCCTCAAGAAAAACTTGAACAAGTTCATTTTAAGTTAAACGTTTTATTCATTTCCGTTTCAGTAGCTGAGCTGTGAGGGGACGGCCCAGAATCACCTTCAGGAACACTCCGGTTCTGATCCAGACCCTCTGGTTCCGCTGGAGATGCAGATACCTAAAAATTATTTAACCATGAACAGACAACATCTTAGATCTTTGAGAAAACATCAATAGAAAATGTGATGTCACACAATCCAAAAGGGGGGCAGTAATGGACCTCCAAGCCGAGGCCTTAGTCCTCATGGTGGTGGTCACAGGTTCGATTCCCGGCCTGGCAATATTTGCCGCATGTCTTCCCGTCTCTCATTGCCCTATTTCCTATCGAACTACTTTCAAATAAAGGCCACTAGACCCAACAAAACCAAAAAAAAAAAAGGACCAACCAGTTCAGTTCATTTATTCAGCACCAAGTGACGTCGTCTCGAGGAACTTTACAACAAAATCATTTAAATCCAATCACACATCCATTCTGACTGGACCCTGGTTATCAAACAATTCACTAAGCTACGTTAATTATTCAAATTAGTTTAGAAAGTTTCTATTTGCAGATTGCATCGAGACTTAATTTCTCACTGAGATTAATAAGCTTTGATTTAAATCAATTACAACTAAATTGAATGTTTGAAATGCGACGTTTAGTTTTAAAAAATAAAATATATCACTTTAGCTCATTAACAACTGCTGTATGTTTAATGTGAAGTTCTTTTATACAGCAAATTCATAAACAGCTTCTGACCACAGTAACACCAGGAAAAGATGAGTTTTAGGGAACTTTTTGATATTTTAAAACTGTAGTTTCCCTGCCTGTGCAGCAGAGGGCAACACCTTCTGCCATCTTCCATAAACACGCAGAGGAAGCTGTATTCTCGCGAGACTCAGTTTCTTTGTGTTGAGAGGAGCGTGTCAAGCTGCAAATTTAAAACTTCGTGTCTAAACTAAGCGAACCATCGGTCGAATCTGAACCGAACCTGTTTACTGCTGGGTCTTATTCTGCTTCACCTGTGCCTCCTGTCCAGGTGAGCTCTATCAGTGAAGCTGTTAGCTCTCGCCGTTAGCTTGTTAGCACTCTCTTAGCTCCGCGTGCTCAGTTTGAGTCCTCTCACCTGCTAACGTCAGAACCGTTTCGGTCCGTTTTGGCACGGTTCGGTAATTGTTAACCTTGTACGGCAGGGATTTACGGTCTTTAGATCCGAAACTGGTTCTGTTTAGAGATGGATGACGTCATAATCCGTCAAATGGCGGCTCGCTTCGAACCTAGCTAGAATCAGATGAGTAGCTTAGTTCCGAGCGGGGGAAGGGTTAGGGTTCCGGGTGGATCCGGATCAGTTGTGAGGAACCTAATTATTGCAGCTGAAGGTCAGAGGTCAGATTAAGTGTTTGGGGATGATCAGGTAGAACATCAGGGGCGGGAACCTCCACTGGTCCAGAGGCCGCCATGTTGGTGGAGTCATGTGATCAAAGTGTTCTCAAACTGACCAATTAGCTTCCTTTTTCAGACACAGTAAAACCAGCTGACCTGTTTCCATGGCAGTGAGACGAGGACACATCAGGTACCTGAAGGTGAGCCCACCACTGATGACACCTGCCAGGCGTTTCCATGGCAACCAGGATGCAGCAGGTTCCCTAAAGCCTGCTGCTTCAGGATGTTGGGGAACATTTGGAGTTTGATCCACCATCAACTGGTTCTGTTGGCACCCTGCAGAGAAATGGGCCGGTACTGGTTCTTATCAGCTGACTCGTACCAATCTGGACCGGTTCCATCTAAGCCGATTAAGCTGATCTCATTATTATTTGGACTATTTTATAATCGTACCTCCTGATTGGCCGGTCCTTTCAAATAAAGGCCACTTAGACTCTCATTATTCCAGCTGATTTAAATCTCAGAACCAAAACAAACCCAGTTCATATCCAGAACCAGTTCAGTCCCATAACTTCTAGCTGGATCCTGGTTCTGATACCAGGCTTTACCAAATTTAGCATTATGACCTTTAACCCACTTGTGTGTGTTCAGGTGTGTGAGGTCCAACCGACTCAAGGTGAAGTCAGAGACACTCAGATTTCCTCCAAAGGAGCAGCTGTGAAGGTAAGCACCGCTTTCTGATTGGCTCCCTCTGGCTGCTCTCTGATTGGTCGTTATGTGTTCACCTGATGCGTTTTCCCACCTGTGTCTCAGGAGCTGTACGACAACGGCTTCACCGAGACGATGATGGAGGAGGATGACGACTCGCGGACCAACCTGATCGTCAACTACCTGCCACAGAGCATGAGCCAGGACGAGCTGCGCAGCCTGTTCAGCAGCGTGGGCGAGGTCGAGTCGGCAAAGCTGATCCGTGACAAGGTGGCAGGTAACGCTGGCGCCGCTGGCTAGGGCCGCAGTACCTCTGCCGACCGCTAGGGGCCGCAGTACCTCTGCCGACCGCTAGGGGCCGCAGTGCCTCTGCCGACCGCCAGGGGCCGCAGTGCCTCTGCCGACCGCTAGGGGCCGCAGTACCTCTGCCGACCGCTAGGGGCCGCAGTGCCTCTGCCGACCGCTAGGGGCCGCAGTACCTCTGCCGACCGCTAGGGGCCGCAGTGTCTCTGCCGACCGCTAGGGGCCGCAGTGCCTCTGCCGACCGCTAGGGGCCGCAGTGCCTCTGCCGACCGCTAGGGGCCGCAGTGCCTCTGCCGACCGCTAGGGGCCGCAGTGCCTCTGCCGACCGCTAGGGGCCGCAGTGCCTCTGCCGACCGCTAGGGGCCGCAGTGCCTCTGCCGACCGCTAGGGGCCGCAGTACCTCTGCCGACCGCTAGGGGCCGCAGTACCTCTGCCGACCGCTAGGGGCCGCAGTACCTCTGCCGTCCGCTAGGGTTATGAACCTTAATTTATGATTTTAACTTGGGGATGATGATTAAAATCAACTGAGTTCTGTTTAAACGGACTGGTTCTGTGTGAAAGCTAAGCCCCTCACACATTTAGGATTTAGCAAGAAAACAGAGGGGCGTGGCCAGGTGTCAGGGCTGAGGTCAGGATGCGGAGGCCCTCAGCCGCTCCTGCTGCCGTTTGTCGCTATATTTAACTTTTTATCCAAACCAAGAAATAACAAATTTGTAGATGTTATTCTGTGTTTGGAGAGATTTACAGCGACATGCTTAGCAGCCATGCAGCTGCCATGTGGAGGCCCTCAGCGCTGCAGGCAGAGTGGATCACGGCGTGTTGCTGATCAATCACACATTGATAAAGCAGGGCTATCGATCACATACAGTCGCCACCAGGGGGCGTGGCTGAAGCTGGAACGTTTGACACCAATAGAATCGAACTGCAGAGGCACTGTTTCACCTGAAGGGGCAGCACTGAGACGGTTTTAGTCAAAATAATGCGGAACTAAACAAATTTACACAAAAATGTCAAATTAGCTTAGAAATGTAAGGATTGAACCCTAAATAACATGATTAGTATCTCAGCAAAACCAGATGATTTGTCAAACGTACTGGTCCAGCAGTTCTCCCAGTGTGTGGACCAGTACTGGGACCCATCAGCCTCTCTATAGAAAGGGTTAATCCTGTTTTGGTTCTGACCCAGTTTGATCAGTAGAACCAGTGGTTCTGTGTCTCCGGTTCTTTTTCTCAGCTGTTTTTTATTTTTATTTTTTATTTTATTGACTTTGTGATTGTTACTTTTTTTTCTAAACAATTTTGTGGATTTTTTTTGCCTGGATGATTTTTTTTGCTGTTGAATTTGTAACGTTTGTTGTTTTTGCTGCGGCACTGGCAGGTTGTCGGTTTTCTGGTTCTGCTGGAGTCCATCAGGCGGAACCACTTCTGTTTACATTCAGAATTTTAATTTTTTTTATCTTTGAAAATGTTTTAATGTCTTTATTTTTTTTTCAGGAGTTGTAAAATTTTCAGAAAAATGTTTTGAGAAATGTTTGTTTTCTGAACAAGTTGAG